>NC_089757.1:20780764-20810764 GCF_040412425.1 Macrobrachium rosenbergii
GGAGTAACTATCGATTTAGAAGCCAATAAACCAAAGCACCAGAGTATGTGGATGGAGTCATTCAGCACCAGCGGATATTATGTACCACCAAATGGCCTTTTGTTCATAAAATGTGGGTTGTTTATTATTATTATTATTATTATTATTATTATTATTATTATTATTATTATTATTATTATTATTATTATTATTATTATTATTATTCACAAGATAAACCATGTTCCTATGGAACAAGCCTACAGGGGCTATTAACTTGAAATCCAAGATTCCAAGAATTTTGGTGTTTATTTGAAAGAAATTACAGAAAGTAATAGGAAGTACAGGTGGATAGCAAATCTGAAACTAACCTGGCACACTGCTCCGGTCTTGGTGTCGCAGAAAGTGCTGATGTTTGCGTGTGTCGCTGCTCCGCTTAACCTGTACAACGTCGTGAAATGTTAACATATTAGAGCAAGATAAACTGATGGAATGTTATGTACAACTCGCTACTGTTTACTGTACATAATATCAAATGACAGAGACGCAGGTGTACAGTATTTATGTGTGCGTACATTTGTATTGTTTCACACATACACAGAAAAATGGTCACTTGACATGAAATCTGGAAAGGATAATTGTTATATTCAAAAATACAAACTCTCTTTTACCTGTCAATAGAATACGGTTTTTTTAAAGATTCCTTAACTGTATTGTGTACCTTAATTGCGAATTCCATCAACTTGTCAGCAGTTCAGTATAGTTTGTATTTGATAACTGAAAAATCGATTAGCATAAAGGAATTTTATATAGGCACATATATATAAATATAAATATATATATATATATATATATATATATATATATATATATATATATATATATATATATATATATATATATATATATATATATATATATATATGTACATGAGAGACTTTGGAAGTCTTAATTTTTACCTTTATCTTCAACTTTTTTTCTTTTTTAAAAGATATTAATTGTTATTCCTTTTATATGTTTGTAATTGTTAATTTATTTGTAGGGAACCTTCAAAAGATGGAGTCGAGATGTAGATTGAGTCAGTTAGAGTTAAACAGACAGCAATCAGTCAAGTATCGACCACAAAGACCTCACAGTTATGTTAATACCTTTGTAACAAATTCTCGCGCCTCTACCGCTCACGTCAGACTGACAAGGCCTGTTGCAAGTTTCCAGTAACCCTACGCTCCCAAACCTCCATACGGTCTAATCACTGGCAATTAGGATGAGGTTGTTCGCCCTATGCTTACGTCCCACAAATGGCCAAATGAGTTGATGTGTCATCGCTATTTGTTAGTCATTGATGTCCACCCATCTCAGTACTAACCAGAACGCTTTTCCTACACTCACTGATTGGAACTTGGCTGCCGAGAGAGTATGTGTCTGTCCTCACCAGTTTTGCTACAGTTCTTGTGATCTGGATATGCATGTTTGTTTTATATATATATATATACTCGTATGTATATATATATATATATATAATATATACAGTATATATATATATATATATATATATATATATATATAGATATAATGTATATATATGTATGTATGCATGCATGTATGTATGTATATATCATGTATTATATATATATATAATATATATATATATATATATATATATATATATATATATATATATATATATATATATCAAACATTTCAAGGTTTTTCGCCACAAAATTTGTTGGCATGAAAATAATCTCTCTCTCTCTCTCTCTCTCTCTCTCTCTCTCTCTCTCTCTCTCTCTCTCCTCCCTTACCCGGGCATGGCGTGGGTAGTGAAGTAGTACTTGCCATCCAGCAACGTCGAGGTGAGGTCAGCCTTGTCCCTGATGAACGCCAGTGACGTGTTCTTCTCCATACACCTGATAAGATAGAAATGGCTATGTAGTTAAGTTGCGTTTTCGTCGTAGGTCAGCAGAAAAGTCACGACTGTGCGCCTGTGAGCTTATCAGTAAGATCATTGTAGATTCCTTAGGTCACCGGTAAAACATGAAATAATCGCAACCCATCCGTGTGGATTATGAAGGCCACAGTTAATTTTATTAGCCAAAAAGAAGGTAGCGCAGAAAATTTTTTGTTATGTATATACAGTATATACTGTATATATATATGTGTATATATTGTATATACTGTATATTTCAACAGGTGTATTTTCATGTATATATTTTTTATTGGTATGTTCGTTTGGTACAATGTTTTTGTTATATATATATATATATATATATAATACTTAATATATATATATATATATATATATATCAACATGTATATTTTCATGTTATATTTTTTATTTGTTTGTTCACTTGGTATTTTTTCATCTATCTACAGTGTAAGACATCTTTGGCTCGCAGTTAGAGTGTGAATAATAATAATAATAATAATAATAATAATAATAATAATAATAATAATAATAATAATAATAACAATAATAATAATAATAATAGTAATAATATGCGACCATCGAATAATAATAATAATAATAATAATAATAATAATAATAATAATAATAATAATAATAATAATAATAATAATAATAGCTATGCCACCAGCGAATCCAGGGGTGGTGGCACCTTGGCACGTGCCCCCGCATGAAAAAATAAAATAATAATATTGAAGATTTAGATAATAATAACATAAGTGAGAAATGTAAAAATCAAAATATTATAGAAATAATATGTATATATATGTATGTATGTATAATATGAAAATTGGTGTCCCCCCATGGAATTTTTCTGGATCCACTAGTGAGCTATACTATGAAATACTCATAGTAGTATGGGTCTTGAAATCGGGAAACCAATCCCCATTTATGTATGGGGAATCGTACAGATTCCCGAAAGCTCCCTTTATAGATTTATTTACTTTTAAATATTTTTGTACTTATATATAAGTGGATTTGTTTCTTCTAAAGCTATATTGTGTTTCCGTAAAAGTACTCGTGATGATACCGAGTGACTTCTTGACACGCTAATGCCCAAGAATATTGTGCAAATGAAACTGTAGCCTAGCGAATAAAAAAATTACTTGCGCTTATAATTTACATCCATTTATCGACCTGTAGTTACCACAGGCAAGATTAGAACTCGACTGATGGTCGATTGAAAACCGGGCCATTAATTATATTTAATGATTCTTCTGGGACAGGCTTGGTTAAATAATGAGAAACATCATTCCTTACCTCATGGCTGCGCCGACTACTCCGTGTGGCTC
Organism: Macrobrachium rosenbergii; assembly: GCF_040412425.1. Lineage (NCBI taxonomy): Eukaryota > Metazoa > Arthropoda > Malacostraca > Decapoda > Palaemonidae > Macrobrachium > Macrobrachium rosenbergii. The sequence continues at coordinate 20,783,996 of NC_089757.1, forward strand.
CGGCGCAACCGAGAAGTTGTAGCAGGAGGCCTTGTCAAGGGCTAGGGTGAATCCTTCAGGGCACTTGACTGGTGGAGATTTATTTATTAGGAAAATTTATGAAAGAAGGATTAGAGTAGCATTAGAATGATGGATCTCGTCAAGAATGTATATAAACATTTTAACATAGTCCCTGTCAGAGTGTATGGCCTTGGACGTTAGAAGCTCAGTTAAATATGATAATTAAGCAGCTGATCAAGTGTACGGCGATCATTACCTTGGCATGGTAAAGTTATCTGAGCGCTCCACTTGAAGGTGCCTGCGGTGTCCCCAGGTATGCAAGTAACCGAGCCAGTGACCTGTCCAGAGGTGCGTTCCTTATAGAAGGGTCCGTTGCAAATATAGGTGACATTGGCTCCTTGACTCCGACTCAGGGGGACTGTGACATTCACTTCAGTCTTGGAAAGAACCTGCACTCCTGCAACACCCATCATCGCGTGATCTTGTATCCACGACGGCTCATAAACTCCTTTCAGTGGGGGGCATGATGTCTCTGTGATGAGAAAAAATAAGTCATTTTTTTTTTCATCAATTTGTCATCCAGATCTGGGCAAAAATTGTTATTCTTTGGAAAGATGAAAGTCAGTTGCATGAAGTACTGTGTGCCGGTTCTTAATATTGACTCATTCTTTAGATTTTATAAGGAACTGATGATGACATAGAACGTTGGTTCTAGGGGACTGAAAGTTCTTGAATAGCAGCAGAATTCAAAACATGCAGTAACAACCATTATGATACTGTTGTGTTGCCATACTGAAAATATTGAAAATGAAAAGTAACTACCAAAGTGTATATTCGGATATAATTGATTTGGGAATCACGATTCGTAAAATTGCCTTAATGTTCATTATGGCTATTGTCTTTCTTAGAGATGTCACTCATACCGGACAGTCATCTTATGTTAATAATAATCATAATTATTATGATTTCGAAACTTCCTCTTGAAACAATCAAGCCTAGAGCTAATTCTTAAAATTGGCTCTGAGGTATTGCACTTAGAATGGAAATACTACTCCCAGATGTGATTTCACATAGTTGATTTTTATTATATTAAGCAACAATAACTAATGTCACTTGAGATTATACTCACTGTTATCGAAGCTACTGGGTCGAATACGTATTGTAGCTTTTTGTATCGTGATCCCCTTCACCGTAGGCCAGAGAGGGGCGTCTGGCTCTCCGAAGAAACTCTATATTTTTGTAAAGAGAAAAATATGTGAATTCTCAGATTTTGATTGTTCTTGATCGGTAGGTAGGCAGCTTATAGGTTTAGGATTATTATCCACAAATATCTTTAATCTTATTTTTCAAAGGTCACAGGCTAGTTAAAGTTCAAAATTTAAAAGCGTTTATAATTTGTAAATCAAAAGGCCTCTGGTCCTCGTAGCATTGATTCATTTTTTAAGGTCACAGGTCTATTGAAGTTCAAGATTTAAAACTAATTATAATCTCTACATCAGAAGCTATGATAGTTAGAAGCCTCTGGTCTTCGGAATTCCACAAAGTTTGTCGAAGGCATCGTTGCTTTTAACATCGACATATTTTTAAAGTCACATATCACTTTACCAAATATTACGCCCTGAATATCGTTTATCCTGTTTACTTCACCTGGGGAATAACTTACAGTACACCCAAGGGGAATTATAATTGATGAGTGCTTCTTTACTATTGGGATTGGAGCTGCTACCCGGTTTTAGAAAAACGAGTTACAGTAACTTTTGACCACTGAGCCATCAAGAGAGGCACGGCAGTCAAAAGTCTCTGTACATCGGTGTTTCTAAACCAGGCAGCTTTTTCACTTGTTTTGCTGAAACTTGACCTTAGTGATATTTTCCTAATCGTTTTTGACCTTCACCTACTGTATGCTTGTAGTTCACTAGTTCACCGAAAGGTAAAAAATTAATTTTTCCCGGAATATGATGGAATTCAATGGGTATATGTAACTACGGTGGCTGTTAGTGATTATTTTTCCGTCACTAACTTTGATCTTGAGCCTTTTCCAACATATCATGTAAATTTAAACCCCCTCCCCCCTCATTTCTTCCCTCTCATTCTGATGAAACAATGTAAATCATATGATGCAGTGATTACCTATAATTTCAGTCGCATTGTGTGGTGTTTGTGTCAAGTGGCAATAATTGTTCGTCAGTACAGTTGCGGCTGAAACCTAGAGTTGCAGGAATTTTGCCGAACGTCAGGTCTAAGTAGGCTCGTTTTTGATCTACATGTGTCAGAGAGGCCCGAGACTACGACAAAAGCACAGATTAAAATTCCTGCTGTAATTTGTTTTTTTTTTTTTTTTTTTGTAAGCAAGGTGGCGGTTATTCATTTCTTCGTCATCAATTGGACTTTCCTAGTGTATAACGACTTTTGTGGTATGTATGGTTTTGCTGGCAGTGGGACCGTGATTTGCTATCATCAGTGTCTATCGTTTTGCTGTCCTGAGATTAACTGGCCATATGCCTTCACGGCCTCTTGCTTGCATGATCATTCCGGCTCTCTCTCTCTCTCTCTCTCTCTCTCTCTCTCTCTCTCTCTCTCTCTCTCTCCAAGGAATATATGAGAGAGCTACAAAAGTGATAATGACTTTTCCCACCGTTTCCATACCTCTCGGCATCGTACACTTTGGCAGTAATTATTGTAGGACAGAGCTGCGACTGAGGATTATCGCATTCTAAATAGAGTTTAATTTAGATCTTAAATTGAGTTCACGAACTATAATGATTGAAACTTACTGCACCCGCTGGAGTAGCCGAATCGGCGAACCACTTGAATGTGCTGTTCCATTTCCACTGCTTGTTGGGGGAGAAGGAATCACCTGCGAGACGAAGACGTTGATTAAGTGAGGCAGTCTTCACCCGAGCGGATATTTCGTGTTCATAAGGAATATTTATTATGAGAGAGAGAGAGAGAGAGAGAGAGAGAGAGAGAGAGAGAGAGAGAGAGAGAGAGAGATTATGTTTTGCAATTCCATAGGGTAGTTTAACAGTAATATGATTTTTCAGTAATAGACAATATTCAACAAATGCTTCCCGCATAACAGTCCCATTTAAAACATTACAATTTTGTGAGTGTTAAAAGAGAGAGAGAGAGAGAGAGAGAGAGAGAGAGAGAGCGAGAGAGAGCATGTCTCGCAGTTCCATAGAGTGGTTTAACATTAATATGATTTTTCAGTAATAGACAATATTCAGCATATACTCCCGCATAACAGTCTTATTTAAAACATTACAATTTTGTGAGTTAAAGAGAGAGAGAGAGAGAGAGAGAGAGAGAGAGAGAGAGAGAGAGAGAGAGAGAGAGAGAGAGAGAGAGTATGTTTTGCAATTCCATAGAGTGGTTTAACATTAATATGATTTTTCAGTAATAGACAATATTCAACAAATGTTTCCCGCATAGCAGTCCCATTTAAAACATTACAATTTTATGAGTGTTAAAAAGAGAGAGAGAGAGAGAGAGAGTATGTTTTGCAATTCCATAGACTGTTTTAACATTAATATGATTTTTCAGTATTCAACATTAATATGATTTCAGTATTTAACATTAATATGATTTTTCAATATTCAACAAATGCTTCCAGCATATCAGTCCCATTTAAAACATTACAATTTTTTAAGTATGAGAGAGAGAGAGAGAGAGAGAGAGAGAGAGAGAGAGAGAGAGAGAGAGAGAGAGAGAGAGACTTTCTCTTGGAATTCTAAAGAGTGGTTTAACATTAATTTGATTTTTCAGTAAAAGACAATATTCATGAAATGCTTCCAGCGGAACAGCTTCATTTAAAACATTACAATATTGTAAACATTCTAAGGTTGGAAAACCTATTAAAATGATTTTTTGAATCATTAGAATTCATGAATTACACATTGATATGAACATATGTCGAGCTGATTAAACGTTTTGCTCTTTGATAATCGTCAGTTTGTCAAACTACCAAAAATTGATTGATTAAAATGCAAGAAAATCAGCAACTGCATAAATTACCAAAATAGATTTATTGTCTACATTTGCATTCAGTGAAATACTAGTGCTCATGTAGCACGAATTCCTTATTGGTAATTGTGCATCTTTCTTATAAATACGTACAAAATAGATCAAATGTACATACATATTTAGAATTTACTGGTCACTTTTAACCAGATATATAAGTAACTGTAATAACTACTATGCCATCTTAACTTCTCGATTTCTTCACATTTTGGATATGCTTGTCACTAGAAAGCCTAGACCTAGATGAAGACCTAAACGAAGAAATTCTGACGCCCGGGCAAGATTCGAACCCGCACCCGGGATATCAGAACGAGGCAATGTTGTACAACCGACAGAAACTCTTCACTCGGTGCTTCATTTGGTTCCGGGCTTTGTGGTGACAAGCCCCGCCCAGGGTGTGAGGAAACCGAGAAGCTAAGAGGGCATTGTGGTTAATACAAAGCCCTACCAGCATTTCCCATATAGTCTCCTGCCGAAACGATCGTTCCAGTGGTGTTGATATAGACGTCCTTGTAAGTAGCGTGATACAGCTTCCCGTCGCTCATTTCCAGCAGAAACTGAAAAGGAAGTCGGTGGAGGTTAGGTGCTGTAGAATAGAACCAGTCGCCCGGGAGCGGGAGGGTAGGAGGTACTAGTGTAAAATTATGGAAGATGAAAGGGGAAGTGATGCTTTCGCTGTAGAGGTTCAGGTGCTTTTAATTTTTTTCATTTTTAGTTTTCTGTAAAAGAAAACAATTGAGGTCGCTATTTGTCTGTCCGTCCGCCCGTTTTCTGTCCGCCCATATATCTTGAAAACTACTGAGGCTGTAGGGCTGCAAATTGTTATGTTGATCATCCACCCTCCAATCATCAAACATACTAAATTGCAGCCCTCTAGCCTCAGTGGTTTTTATTTTATTCAAGGTTAAATTTAGTCATGATCGTGCGTCTGGCACCACCTATATGGCAACAACACAGGCCACCACCGGCCGTGGCTGAAAGTTTCATTTTGCGCGGCTGAGAGTTTCGTACAGCATTATATGCTGTACAGAAAACTCGATTGCGCCGAAGAAACTACGGCGCAATTTTTTACGTGTTTTTTTATTTTGGCGGAAATTACGCTATTTTGTGTATTTTGTAGAGTGTTGCAGGAATGTTCCATGAACAATATCAGCTTTGTTTATGCCTGGTTTAAAAAGACAGGGAAGTATTGGCTCTTGTTTGTTCAAGAAACTACCGGAATTGTCAGAAACTGTTAACAGCTTAATCATTTAATTCGAAGTTATTGGAAAGTGTATAATTATTATTATTAAAGCAGTTTAACCAGACCACTGAGCTGACTTTCAGCTCTCATAGGGCTAGCCAAATTGGAAAGTGTAAAGAGAGAGAGAGAGAGAATTGTTCGGAGTGCATGACTCCCAGAGGAGGCCGCCGCTTACTGTTATCTATTCAGTGCTCACTGTATTAAGTTCTTTGCAGGGTCCCTCCGGCCACATCTGAATAGCTTCCTGTCTTTTACTTAGTTCTTTTCCTTTATGGCTGTCCAACTTCTCCAACTTTAACCTTGCTCCATTTCTCACTTCCTCAGTGCGAACTCGGTGCTGTTTGAAATTCTTATGTGCATTTTTAGCTCAAAAATAATTATTCGGTGAATGCCCCATTCCTTTCCAGATTTTTTTTTCTTAGTTTTTAACCAACTTCTCATGTGGGCAGGGTGATTGAATTTTTTAAAAATAAATATGAATGAACTTACCTGGAGTGTTTGAGGCCTGGCTTCACCACTTGTCCCCTGGAAAAGTGCTACGAAGCTTGTAAAGCCTGGAAAGGACACGTGGACAAATTTTATTAGTTCTCTTAATATAAAAAAGTCATTGCGCAGGTTATAACAAGTTATAAACAGACGAAAAACTTCCCTTGTCGCCTACTATTTACGTGGAATGTTTTTCCTGCTTATGTTCTTCCTAATTACCTACCCTCCTGTAAGAGGCTGCGTCGTTGCTTTTCCCCTTCCCCTCTGTTCTATGCTTCTTTCGCCCCGTGGGGGGGTGGGGGTAGTGCCGTTAGTACACCTCATGCGGTGCACTGTAGGCATTACTTAAGGATCTTTGCAGCGTGCCTTCAGCCCCTAGCTGCAACCCGTTTCGTTCCTTTTACTGTACCTCCTTTCATATTCTTATTCTTCCATCTTACTTTCCTCTACCCTCTCCTGAGGGTTAATTCATAGTACAACTGCGAGGTTTTCTTCCTGTTACACCTTTCAAGGCCTTTTACTGTCAATTTCCGTTTCAGCGCTGAATGACCTCATGAGTCCCAGAGCTTGGCCTCTGGCCTAAATTCTATATTCAATTCAATTTGCTTTCTTCGGGCTGGGACTAGCGGAGGACATCAGGTCACTAATCCAGCCGGCCTTTACGTTATAAAAATTTTTCTGAAGTGAAAATCTGCCCGGATGTGATTCTGTCAACCTAGTAACGGACACTGGTAATGGTAACCTTTTTATAAGTTTCGTGGTGGATCTGGATCACATTCAAAATCCAAAACTTCAAATTATACGTAACTGGACTATTGCCAATTTAAAACCCTGACCGAAACGTCGCATGAAAACCCTTCTTTAATTATTTTGCGATATCGGATCAGAAGTAAGACCAAGAATGTGAAAGACTGGATTGTGAATAACGTCTGTTCTAGTGAAATTCCTGTAACCTTTTAACGAAGCTAAATTGTAACTCCCTCTGAAAAGGCCCTTGATTCAGGTTACGATGTCTGGAGAAAACTAGAGCTGTCAATGTACGAGGATTGACTCAAGTCCCGTGGGGTTTTTGGTCTTGTTAACATATCGGGTAAGAGTTATAGCTTCACAATTTTTTTGGGGGGTGGGGGGTTGCTTTTTATTACAGCAAGATCTTAAAAGTAAATGTGATAATGTGACGACAGCGTTTTGTTTTTTCAAATTTTCGTTCAGAAGCATTGGGTTGGTTTCCTAGAAAATATGAATATAATCTTTTATACATGACATACAGATTGTTAAGAATATTACGTAAAGTAAAAATGACGTAGTATGCATACGTAAATATAAACAAGTACACAGATGACATTCACTTATTCAAGAATCTTTTAAACCTGTCAGAACACACTTCATTTTCTGTATGGGGAATCATCCCTTCATTCTGCCCTGAAGGGGTTTGGTGAGAACGTTAGTCGTTAGCGCGTCACAGTGAGGCCCGAGAACCTAGGGAGTGGGCCAGTGCGCCCGTGCGCTAGCTACTCCTGTAAACTCGCACTTACCAATGAAGTACTTCTCGGTCACGGTGGCGTTAGGGTTGTTTGTTCCAGCTGTCAGATTGGCACCTTTGCGACCCACGATGGTCCAGCCACCTTCTGCCCAGTTAGGCGTTGCAGAATTCACGGTGCACCATACCTGAAAAGTGTATGGAGGGATAATAACAACTTGCCATATTCTTAAAACTCCGCTTTAATTGAGGGATACAACAAAAACTCCACATTGAGAAAATTATAAAGCGTGATCATGAATTCCCCTCCATACACGAAATGTGGAAAAATAATCTAGAATTACATAGAAAATGATAAATATAGATGAGTTATCTTCGGTTGGCCACATTTACTAAGGCACGCAACAAAAAAACTTCACATTTAATGTTAAATGTAAAATTAGCCGTGAATCCATATGCAACGAAAAAGAGAGTAATCCTTTTGCATTCAAAGAGAAATATAACAGATACCAGTTTCTGAGGTATGATCAGACATGGGAAGTCTATACTTATGAAGTATTTGTGCGAGAATACTGTATACGTTTATCATTATCAAGCTGTTTCCCCTAATGGGGTTAGCTTCGTAAAAAAAAGTCAGTGGTCACTGTCTTATTCATACTCTATAACTGCTGAATCGATAAAGTACCCCTGTGCAGAAAACTTCCATAATCGACATCAGGATCGACTACCGACTACTGAGGATGTAGGGACGCATGATCTAGTGTTTCACCACAGGGGATTCTCCAATAACTTTGATTGTCCTCTGCTTGGGAGGCGCTTGATGATTTATAAGCTTGCTTCGCGTAAACTAATGTCATCAAGGCCGTTAAACAAGGATCGTTATTTATTGACGGTAAGGAAGTCAGTCAAAGTCATTTTCACAATGAAAGGAAGAAGAAAGTTTAGGTAATATATATATATATATATATATATATATATATATATATATATATATATATATATATATATATATATATATATATATATATATATATATATATATTATACATACATTATATATGTGTGTATGTGTATTACCATATCTGTGTTTCTTCTCATCGAAAGTTGATAAGCTCTCTCTCTCTCTCTCTCTCTCTCTCTCTCTCTCTCTCTCTCTCTCTCTCTCTCTCTCTCTCTCTCATGTTTTGAGACATTTGTTGGTATTCCGAACATATACACCACCTGTGTGTGGAATCTTTCTTGTACTCACTTTCGTTTTGAAAGCTGATGCAACTGCCAACTTGATGCTCTTATCTATCCCGGCGTTGTTTTGAAAAACGGAAAATGATAGTTTTCAAGAAACATGGAGGGTGGGGGAGAAATCCGGAACTCTGAGTAGAGCGATAAACGGCCTCATGGAAGAGGAAGGTTCATAGGGACAAAATCCCGTAGGGGGTTAGTGCCGTTAGTGCACCTCATGCGGTGCGCTGTAGGCATTACTTAAGGTTCTTTGCAGCGTGCCTTCGGTCCTAGCTACAGCCCCTTTCGTTCCTTTTACTGTACCTCCTTTCATATTCTCCTTCTTACATCTTACTTTTCACCCTCTTCTAACAATTGATTCATAATGCAACTGCGAGGTTTTCCTTCTGTTACGCCTTTCTAACCTTTTACTGTCAATTTTCGTTTCAGCGCTGAATGACCTCATAGGTCCCAGTGCTTGGCCTTTGGCCTAAATTCTATATTCAATTCAATTCATAGGGATAAAAGAAAACGGAAGGGGGAAAGGAATTTTCCATTTTACTTCTTTTATTTTCTAATTTCAGCGCCGTGAAGAATTTCACTTGAGCTGTTAGGTTCGTGAAATTAAGCTTGTGTATGCTCCAGTTATATACAATAATGTCTATTCTTATTAGTTTTCCTTGCTTTGATTTATATTTTGTTCTGGTAAGATTTTGAGTTCTCTTACATATAGTTAGTGTTAGGTAATTCACATCGAGCGCTTATTGCTCTTCGGGATTACATTATGCTTATTAAGTTATCAGCCATGTTTGTAGGGACCAAAAATTCCTCTCCAGACCCATTTGCAAATCATTTCATTTTTACAGCTGTGATTGCACTTAGTGTTCTCGGCATAATGGCTCTTCCGTGCTTTTAGTTCTCGCGTGACAAGACTTTTGAAGTGGCCACCCCAAGCGCTTAGGCTAATGGCAGCACTTAAGTTTCTGATCCAGTGTGATTTTTTTTTCAGTCACTCACTGTCGGTATTTGTATATAATCTCGGTGGTTTTTAGTTTTCTTGTAAGAGCGAACTATTGAGGTGGCTTTGTCTGTCTGTCCACACTTAAAAACTACTAAGGCTTGAGGGCTGCAAATTGGTATGTTGATCATCCACCCTCCAATCATCAGACATTCCAAATCGCAGCCCTCTAGCTTCACCAGTTTTTATTTTATTTAAGGTTACAGTTAGCCATGACCGTGCGTCTGGCACCGCTATAGGTGCCAACAACACGAGCCACCACCTGGCTGTGGCTGAAAGTTTCATGGGCCGCGGCTGAGAGTTTCATAGGCCGTGGCTGAGTTTCGTACAGCATTATACGCTATGCAGAAAACTCGATTGCGCCGAAGAAACTTCGGCGCATTTTTTACTTGTTTTTTTGGTAATTTGTTCTTGAAAGTGCGGTTGCACCTGCCACGCCCCTTACTTCTCAGGAGATCTGTTGCGAGGTCCTCTTTGTACATGGTCTTTCGAAGGAGTCTCGTTTTCCCAGGAAATTTTGGTGTTCCATGAGGTCTTGTTTTCACAGATGTCTTCCCCAGGAAGAGAAGGCCACTAAAGAAAAAACCTCTTAGGAAGGCCCTTGCCTTCCCAAGAGGTTTTTTCTTTAGTGGTCTTCCCTTCCTAAGATGTCTTCCTCGTTAAAATAACATTGTAACACGAGCTCTACTATTGAGTTATGTATGTTGCGTATTCGTATATAAAAAAGATAATTGTTCACTTTCGCCTTATTCTTCTTTGCAACTACAGTGGCACTTATGATTATTTACCTTCTCTCTCTCTCTCTCTCTCTCTCTCTCTCTCTCTCTCTCTCTCTCTCTCTCTCTCTCTCTCTCTCTCGATCTTGAGGCTATAAATTTGCCATTCGTGGCGCCCTCAGTTATTTGAAGGGATGCAGTGAATTAAATATAACAAAATCCCTTGCAAAGGTATAAAATGTACAAGATTAAATAATGTTTAACTTTTTTATTATTTTATTGCTATTATCATAGAAGCAGTCACGGTAGTAATTATCTATTCATGAAATTGTCGTTACGTTATTACTTATTATTTTTATTTGTTCGCATATTCCATAGGGAAACGGAGAGAGAGAGAGAGAGAGAGAGAGAGAGAGAGAGAGAGAGAGAGAGAGAGAGAGAGAGAGGTGGGGGTTGGGGGTTGGGAGGAATTGGAGTCTGGTACTAATATCTAAACTTGATACTGTGTTCAATAGACATAATCATTGCTGGAATACGTTACTGTATATATGTCAAAGTTAAATAAGTATCATCATTATTAACCTCACTTAATATCTGTGCGAAAGGATGGAACCTCGGCTTAAATCGTTTTATTTATTGACGTTTGGACTGCAGCTAATGGATTTGTTGTCATACTGACCACTATCAATAACAGAGGATTTGCGTATAAATCTATTGTATATATGACCTGCGAAGATAGTTTAGTGGCTCTTATAAGTAAATGAAGTCAACTCAGTTAATAATGTATATTTTTTTAATTCAGTTTAGAGATTTTGTTTTAAAAATAAGTAGTGCTGTATCTTAAATCTGGAAGTGTATGAAACGTGAAGCTCATATATCCATTTATTTATTGAGATTGAACGAGGGTGAATAAAATTGGATGGTTTTGTGACGTTGGTCGTCTGTCGTTTATTCCAGTGACTGCGTTTTTACATTAAAATTCAACTGTGTATAACATTAAGGGCAACGTATATTATGAGAAAGTGAAAGAATTTCGATGGTTTTGTAAAGTAGATGTTTCATAGTTCGTCTTCAGTTTGGCCACTGCTACTGCCTTTGAGCACGCATTTGAACACGCAGTGAAAGCATTAGTGCTTTGTACATGTGTTGCTGCAGAGTTAAAGAATTCATACCGTTAAAAGTGTCCCATAACTTATCCTGAAGTGATAGAGGGGACTGAAAGCCACTTTAGGACATTTGTTTGACTTGTCTTACTAAAATACATTTGAGAAGATAGCAGAGCTTTGTTATTTATTATTCGACCTTTAATCATTGCCAGGCTTCCAGCTCTGTCCGTAATAATGACTACTTGACGTCATGGAAATCCACATTAAGTGCGTGCAATCGTTTGTAACCTAAAATCTGTTTTTGCCCATCATAGGTTTATATTGTTCAAGATCTAGTTTCATGTTTCTCTCTCTCTCTCTCTCTCTCTCTCTCTCTCTCATCTCTCTATATATATATATATATATATATATATATATATATATATATATATATATATATATATATATATATATATATATATATATTTTGTATGTACGCATAATTTTACTTGAGCACGTGAAATGAAGTTGAACCAGTACTAATTTTAAGACCATTATGCAAGATGATTGGTCAGAGGTTTTAGGCAGCAAATTTTGGATATTTTTAACAGATCGTTCTTACGTAATATACTGTAAGTAGGATCTAGCTCTACCTGTTTCCTGTTGAGTTAGTCAAGTGTAAACAGCCTTGCCTGAATCCATTATATGGGCAATTATATCCTACGTGATCAATCCCACAGAACCTGACTGCCTGTCTTTCGTTTTTCTTTTTTGAAACAAGGAAAAGAGAAAGGAAAATAGCAACCCATCACCAAAAAGCAAGCCATAAAATCGCCTCCTGAAATATGGAAGAATGGTTACCGTCAAACTGGCTACGTGCGAAAAATAGCCGGCTCTGGCTCCAGTCACCTGCTAAGTATACTTTTAGTAAGCACATTTTATGTTGATATATTATTAGGGCGAAGCTTGCTATTAGGCAGGACTTTGCGCCATTGAATAAGGTAGGTTAGGAAGTATTTTATGAATTGTCATTGTCCCATTTTTCATATAAGTTTAAGGGAATTGGCCGAGTTCCTGCGTAGCCGTTTAGACTGGGAACCAGAAAATGAGTTATGTAATTTTTTTTTTCTTTCATGAAATCACATCGGAATTTTACTACTGTGGGTCATAGTTTTGTTTTTCAGTTGTCTTAAGTTTCATAGAAATATAATTATATTTATGAATATGTATATATACATGTATATATATATATATATATATATATATATATATATATATATATATATATATTTATATACTATATTTTTAAATTTGGGGTCATCTCGTTGGTTAGTTCTTCACGAAACAACGGATTCGTCAGTTAAATATTTGATTCGTTTTATCATCATGATTCATTCACAACAAGTTCTAGCACATTTTCTTGTGTGTGAAAATTGAGTTAACTTATCTGAAATGGCGCATCTCCATTGTCAGTGCCGAAATATTTTTACAGTCATTTGTTATTATTAATATTATTGTTATTATTCAATGGTATATGCTGTAGTTAACTATCATAGTGACATGGTTAGATACTATTCTAATAATTGATATTCAGAGTATGCACATATTCGTTACTGAACACCCTTCAACAGACTAGAAAGCGTCTGTGGAAAAACAGGGTCAAGAAAATAAAAGTATGATACATGTGAAAATTAGATAAACAAGTCGGTAAACATAAAATCACAATAAAAATACTTTTTCATGCGATCAAAAAATATGAGGTAAAAAGTAACTGACGCTTTCAAGTATCATTACGATCGCTGTTAACCTGTTTTGTAGAGCGAATTGTATCGTGCAGAGCATGCGCAGAATCGCACGGTCCTTTTCATACAATAGCCAACAATAACTGCAGGTATGCATTTGGGTAAAGAATATGTCACAAAGTTAAATCTCCTTTTGGTGCCATAAATCTTGGGGAGTTCATTCAATCCTGGGACAGAAAGAGATCACGCGCGCTTCAACGACACAGGCTTCAATGATTTATTACCGTCAGTAGTGTACCCGTACTCGTGAAAAAGACGGTAATTCAGAGGATGGCGCACTGACGGCATTACTTGAGGTTATTTGCAGCGTCCCTTCGGCCCCTAGCTGCAACCCCTTTCATTCCATTTACTGTGCCTCCGTTCACATTTCTCTTTCTTCCTTCTTACTTTCCACTCTCTCCTAACATTTGGTTCATTAGTCCAATGCGTGGTTTTCCTCCTGTTACGCCTTTCAAACTTTTTAACTGTCAGTCTCCATTTCAGCTCTGCATGACTTCATAGGTCCCAGAGTTTGGCCTTTGGCCTAACTTCTAAATTCTAACTTCTAAGTCCCGAGAAACGTCTCGTACCGTTCAAAATTTGGATTAACGTACCTTCATTCATTATACTTATCCAGGGGCCAGTGGAGAGAAATGCCATCTTGGGTTGGATGACAGTAAGTCAAAACGTGGCGTTGAAACAGAAGGATATCACGGGCACAAAAAGTGATGAAATCTCAAAAGGGGTAGTAAAGCCCAGCCACAAGGGACAGATATGGCGGTCAGGGGACACAAAGAAAGAGGGAGGGCGTACCTGTAGGCCTTTACTCCGCAACCGGATGAATTACGATGAAATCGAAAAGTAGAAGTAGGAGTCTTTTCTCTATCAGTGCAGAAAGCTAGTGCCATTATAATGCGCATATTGAATAGGCTTCAGCTTGGACGAACTACCGCTGACGATGTGAAAATTATGCAAGACCGCCTGATTCCAGTACCAATTATATACGTTCATTTTTCTGGAACCACGAAGAATACCTCCCTGTCTCTGTTCTGTCAAGACCCTGAATTCAGGTTTTTGTTGAACATTACTCTAGTCTCCGCAACAGCAACAATCGGAATGAGTTCGCCCGTATTAGTCTCTACGACAAGAAAAAAAAAAGTTACCCACAAAGAAGCGTTGCATGTATGTGATCGCGCGCTTCTGAGTGGATACATTTGCTATTGTGTCTTCAAACTGTATTGCTTGAAGAAGTGCCAGTGTCTGTCTCTTCAGGTATGGTTAGCGTTGTGCGTATTATAATGGCACTCGCATTCTACACTGATTGATTGATTGATTGATTTATAGATTTTAGGCATACATGCCAAGCACTGGGGCAACCAAGGCCAGTCAGTGCTGAAACGGAAATTGATAGTAAAAGTTTGAAAGGCGTAACAGGAGGAAAACCTCGCTGTTGCACTGTGAATCAATTGCTAGGAGAGGGTGGACAGTAAGATGGAAGAAAGAGAATGTGAACGGAGGTACAATAAAAGGAATGAAAGCAGTTGCAGCTAGGGGCCGAAGGTATGCTGCAAAGACCCTTAAGTAATGCCTACATTGCACCGCACGAGGTGCACTGACGGCATTACCCTCCTACGGGGCTATACTGATTGAGAAAAGACTCCTACGTCTACTTTTCGCTTTCATCATAATTTATCAGGTTGCGGAGTAAAGGCCTACGCCCTGCCCCTTCCTTTGTATCCCCTGACCTCCATATCTGTGGCTGGGCTTTTACCTCTTGTGATTTCATCATTTTTTTGCCGGCGATTTCAGTTTTTTTTTTTTTTTTTTTTTGTAATGGCAACGCCCTAGATCGAGAAAAATGTGGTAAGAAAGGAATGGGGGTTATTTAGGTTTTAGATATAGTTTTCTTAGACCTATGTGGCTTCTCCGTGATTATGGTCGCTCAGCTCGTTTGCTGCATAATTATACAACTTATACATATATGTTATATATATATATATATATATATATATATATATATATATATATATATATATATATATATATATATATATATATACATACACATGTATCTGAAAACTCTAACTATTGAGGCTGTTTATTTACGGTAGGTCAACGATCGCGAAAACCAAAACCATGTAGATAAATTCAACGCGTGATAGTTTTTAAATAAGATAATTGATAGTAATTCAGCAGCTTCTCTTAACAACGCTTGCTATTTACGCGCATTAAGAAAACAGGTATTCCCAGTGATAAGCTGTGGACATTGGCCATCGATTTATGAAGCTGAAGTGACATTGATCAGTAGTGTGCAATATTGAAACCCTATAATTTTTCTTGACAGCAACAATGTTGATTGATGACAATGTCCTTTTATAAGTATTGCACGTATTTTCGTTTTTGATTATGGAGTTTCTCAAGTAAATTCAGTATGTTTTACAAAATTATTTCATACGTAATACATACCAAAGGTTTTGGCTCTCAAAATGAACCTAAAGATTTGTTAGGAATTTGAACATTTTTAATTCCAGCAACTGCGTTATTTATCGGAGCATTTTTATATGCATTCTAATAGGATGGATATCGAAATTATCATACTTTGAAAGATACCAATTTTCCGCATGCGCACTTTTCCTCTCCTACAAGGTACCTGCTTAGGTCCTCCCTTATTTTTTTTTTTGCGTCATCAGCATGCGTATCATTTGACAGCGTTCATTCCTAATTGCATCAACGTGTCTGACTCCTCATTTGGTTTCTCAGGTGGGAATATATCGTCATTGAATTTTTGTTTGTTTTAATTGTGCCATTAGCGGTAGGCTGAAGAGTTTAAACTGATCTTCCTTGCGGTTTATGTATCGAGAGAAACGCTCTTTTTTTGATAATTCTTGAAAACGTGCTTGTTACAGTTTCCGAAGTTTCGTAATGGTAACGGGGTTTTATGTTTTATATATATATATATATATATATATATATATATATATATATATATATATATAACATATATATATATATATATACATATATATATATATATATATATATATATATATATATATATATATATACATATATATACAGTATATGTGTGTGTGTGTGTAAAACCCCGTTACACTATAAAAACTTCCGAAACTGTAACAAGCACGTTTTCAAGAGTTAACAAAAAAGGTGCATTTCTCTCGATACATAATCGGCAAGGAAGATCAGTTTAAACTCTTCAGCCTACCGCTCATGGCAAAATTAAAAGAAACAAAAATTCAATGACTGATAAATTCCCACCTGAGAAACCAAATGAAGGGTCAGACACGTTGATGCGGTTAGGAATAAATGCTAACAAATATAATGCACACAAACACACACACACACACACACACACACACATACACATATATATATACATATATATATATATATATATATATATATACATATTGATGTACGTATGTTTGTATATATATGTTTACATTTATATATATATAAATGTATTTATGCATATATATATATATATATATATATATATATATATATATATATATATATATATATATATATATATATATGTATATATATACAATGTAATAACTACAATGCCTTCTCAGAAATTCTCCTTGCCGGTTAGAAGATTGAAGTTAGTACCAAGCCCATTGCCCCCACTTTCTTGGTGGTGTAATGTTCTCTTCATCAACGCGTATGATTTATACTGAAGTGGAATGCCTATTTAATGAAATCGTTAACAAAGTTGGTAAAAATTGACGCCATAAAATAGTCTTGTTTTAGCCTAAATTAATTGCACAGTTCCAGTTTTTTCTTTATCACTTCATTTGAACGCATTTTTATTTTGGGAGAACTAGTGAATTAATTTAGTTTGTTGATTGATTTGCTTTTTTAGAAGTATGGTTAATTGGATTTTGACGTCAGTTCATTCTCTAAAAGAAAAAAAAGATTAATTACTGAAAAATTATTTGAGTAAAATGATTTTCCTTATTCAGTCATTGTTCCAGTTCATTTGCTTTTTTAGAAGTATGGTTGATTGGATTTTGACGTCAGTCCATTTAAAAAAAACGAGTGATTACTAAAAAATCATTTGAGTAAAATGATTTTCCTTTTTCAGTCATTGTTCCAATTCCACGTGCCTAAATTTATATGTAGCTACTCAGCGTACTGGTAAAATTCGCAGTTTTGATGTACTTCTTGGGGCCTGGAAGTAGCATTACTTAGTCAACGAGTACGCATTTACGCATTCTGATACCGACTCCGAGGAAAACCGCTTAGTATTATAGCTCTGTTAACAAAGTCTGTAGGTTCTAACTGCTAACAAAGGCGGTAGGTTCTGTTGACTGTCCATGACATATCCTGGAAAAGGGACATTTAGGTAACAAGTAGAAATGATAAAATTTTAGCGCAGACTGGGCACTTTTTAAAATGATTTTGAAGCCAGTGCAAATATTCTTTATTATAATTGTTTGTCTTATAAAGGGAAGCGAACGCGAACAGCGCAAATCCGGGAGGACATAGATTGATTGATTGTAAGTTATGTACAGTAGTAGAGCACTTAGATGGCAGGAAATCTGGTGCTGGCGCAGGCTTGCACTTGTCCATGTATATTCCTGTTATTAAAGTAGCTTTCATTTTGTATTTTTGTGAACGCGAAACCGAGGAAGACGAGCAGGCAAGCTTTTACCAGGAACATCTGGTAGTGCCGTCAGTGCACGTCATGCGGTGCACTGTAGGCATTACTTGAGGTTCTTTGCAGCGTGCCTTCGGCCTCTAGCTGCAACCCCTTTCATTTCTTTCTAGTGTACCTCCTTTCGCGTTCTCTTCCTTCTTACTCTCCACCCTCTCGTAACAGTTGATTCGTAGTGCAACTGCGAGGTTTTCCTCCTGCTACACCTTTCAAACCTTTTACTGTCGATCTCCGTTTCAGTGCTGAGTAACCTCATAGGTCCCAGTGCTTGTCCTCTGGCCAAAATTCTATATTGAATTCAGTTCAATATGTAAGTTATCGTCAACCATTAAAAGTTCTTCCTATTCACCATTGTCATACATGACTGGCATTAAAAATATTATCTTGTTCTGTGGTTGTTATATTCAAAAGATTAAGACCAAAGACCTTCCCTCTCCCATTCTTTGTTTTTCTCCTTGGGCGATGCTGCTCAGAGAACTCCCCCCACTGCTCGGCTTCTCCTACAGAATGAAAAAGATTATGTAGTGAAACCGTTGAAACTTTTTTGTCCTTTTCTTGTCTTTTCGTTCTCTCATCCTATTTTTCATACATAGGCATTTATTTTGTGGAAACTTTCTTAGCAAGCTGTTAGTGCTCTCGCCTGGTTCCATACGAATGGTTGTACATTCCGATGACAATAAACATCAGATTGTTGACGAACCTGCTGCTATGGGAGTAAATTCAAAGCATTCTTATCCTGATATGACCAACATTCGCCGTGATCTTCATTCGCAGGTCATCGATTCTCGCTCATAATGAAAGCTCCATTACCTTCAGCTTTGCCTCATGTTTACATGGAAACGCTTACTATCCCTTCAGTGGCTCCACTCTCCGTCACGGCCATTCCACTAAGGAATGGTAATGGACAGGGCTGAGGGAACAAAGCTGAGAATGGCCTCTTTGCTACCGTTTCCGGTGTTTACGCGTGGTGGGTGTTTGGTGCCATGCGTGCTAAATCGGCGGTGGCTTATTTCATTTCCCTGGGGGAATGGACAATAAAAGAGATGTCGATGGATTACAAGCCATAAATTTATATAATGCTGTATATCAGTGCTCGTGACAGGGGGTTGAATAGGAATGGCGTTTTCTCATTTTTTCTTAATGTCCGTTTGTTTATTGTAAAGGCTGAGGTTGTTCTGTTGTTGTTGTTTTGTTAGTATTTCTGTTAATTTGATTCCTTTGCGGTCTTATATTCAGAATAGCTCCAGCAACATGGAAGGCAGAGCATCGAACTTTTGAAACCAAGTAGAACCGTAATGGAGTAAGGGAAGTTATTTCAGTGCCGTGTCTCGTAATGATATTAGAAAATACTAAAAAAAAAAAAAGTTAAGTATACCTTAGTTTAACCAGACCACTGAGCTGATTAACAGCTCTCCTAGGGCTGGCCCGAAGGATTAGATGTATTTTACGTGGCTAAGAACCAATGGGGTACCTAGCAACGGGACCTACAGGTTATTGTGGAATCCGAACCACATTATAGCGAGAAATGAATTTCTATCACCAGAAATAAATTCCTCTTATTCTTCATTGGCCGGTCGGAGATTCGAACTCGCGGCCAGCAGAGTGCTAGCTGAGAACGGAACCCACCATCCCAGTGAGGAACTATAATAGTTTTCATCTTCCGATCACGAAGAAATCAGTGAATTGATTGCTCCCAAAATTTTCTTCAATGTATCTCGAACTGAGTTCAAATGCATAATGGGTGAGCGGGTCTTTTCTCTCTTGTACGTTGAGTGGTGTTCGTATTTTCAAAATGCAGAATGATGGAAAAAAGACATAGGTGGTTGGCTGGTTAATATAGAGCTAATTGACCTTGTGCCAAAACGGGATCTTGCCTAAAGACTGGCCGTAAAAGTAGTGGTAATTTGTTGAATGATGTAAAAGTCTGATGTGGACCTCTGGAATCAATCCAATCAAACGAGGCGCAGAAATTGGTAGATTTTATCATATAGTTTTCTCTGAACTTGCCTAACGACCTTCCGCCGATTCGGATGAGTGACTAAATTATCTGGCGTCACAAATCCACGGATTCGAACCTAAATGTAAGAACAGAAGAACAGAGCCTATATATATTTTATATATATTATATATATACTGTATATATATATTTATACATATATATGTGTATCATACACACACACACACATACATATATATATATATATATACATACATATTACATATATATATATATATATATATATATATATATATATATATATATATATATATATATATATATATATATATATATATATAGAGAGAGAGAGAGAGAGAGAGAGAGAGAGAGAGAGAGAGAAAGAGAGAGAGAGAATTTGATGAATCTTTTCACCTCGATGGGATGAGGATTACCCGTACTAAGTAAATTATTTTGGATAAATTATAAATGCATACATATTTTTTTCATTATGTGCAAGAATAGTTATGGAGAATTCTTTATATTTATGGCTACTCCGTTTTCGCCAGTCAAAATCCATTCTCATGTTGTCATGGTTGCATAAAAACAAGCACGAACAACCTCGGCCACTTTGTTGACGACGGACGAATGCCTGTCTAATTCCTCTTTGGCGAAGATGATGGATTGCGAATACCCTTTTTTGCCTTTTTCTTCTTCTTCTGAGGAGTGAACGTCCGGCTGGTCATGGGACCAACGCTTGTCGTGAAGTTCTCTCACGTGTCGTGACGCCTCTGAGAGTTTCGCAAATGTGACCAAAGGGCTTTTAGCCATTACTTTTTGGTGGAGTTTTTATTTGCCTCACATTATTTTAGTCGTGTGATTTACCACGATGATGGCTGCCCGGTGCAGCAGTATGCTAGAAATGCCTCGGTTAATGGGTCATGCACATGGGCTGACGGAGGTCAGTCGTGAAGGGCGTGTAGTTTTCGTTTATATGTATATGTTTAGACTCTCTCTCTCTCTCTCTCTCTCTCTCTCTCTCTCTCTCTCTCTCTCTCTCTCTCTCTGTGAATTCATCATATAACTGTAAAATTCAAACCCATCTTGCATGAAGCTGATACCGCAGCAGACGATAGATCGTCATGCTTTTAACGTTTCAGATATAAAATGCTGTAGGCTCTTCATATGTGGTGATTATTCTGTTGGGTAACTTATACTTCATTCGTCTGTAACCATTCAGGATGATACTTTCAAAACTAGATTGTCAAACGTACAAATATCTCAGACCCTTCGAGTTTACCTTTGCTTAAAATAGTTTCCGAATGACCTTGAAGGGAGAGTTTTAAATACAGTAATACAAACATATTCGTCCGTTTTTTGAAGTTATTTCTACGGGTATTCAAAAGGCGCCCACGCAGATATATCTAGAAAAAGGATTTTCAAGTATTTCAAGGTTTTCCTAGAGTTATTTCAGCTTATTTCAATACTTCTAGGTATTTGTTGTTTATTTCTTAATATTGCTTGGGGGTGTTTTCAGAATTTTCCAGTAATTTTGAAAGTATCTGTAGGCATTTCTTGATGTTTTTATATTTCAGAAGGGTTTATTGGTAAATTGATATTTTGTTGTACGTCAGATATTGTAAGTGTATTAGCGATATTTCAAGGTGTTTTTGAACATTTATAGAGGTATACCTTGGGATACATAGGTATTTGTACTTCAAAATGATTTCAGGTGGTTTATGAAAGGATTCTAGATGTATTTTGGTTTTTTCTAGCAGTATTTGAATGTGCATTTCAGACGACTTTTCTTCACTCACTGATGTGTTTATTAATATTTTGGAGTCATTTTTGATTCTTGAAAATCTAGAGGTGTTTCTGGTTCCTTGGAGGGTTTTTTTAGTGAAACTTTTAGGTGTTCATGTGGATATTTTTCGAGATATTTTTGTGTTTGTATTGATGATTGTAGACATATACAGAGATTCTTTTAACATTTCTGCGTTGGTGTCATACCAAGGTTTTTTTTTTTTTACCTTATTTCTTATCTGTAGGAGCTAGTCAGGGAGCACGTTCTACTTTTCCAACAACAAAGACTTTTCCCACTCAGTGAAGGACTTCTTCAAGAGAGAGATTAACAACAAAGACTGCTCTCAGAGGTTAGTTAGCCTTTTTAGTAGTGAGGCTTTAGCAACAAAGACTTCTCCTACAGAGAGACTTCTCCAACTGTGAGGTGTCTCCAACAGTGAGCTTCAGAAGCAAAAAATTCTATTACAGAGAGAATTTTTTCTCCTGTGAAGTTTCTCCCACAAAAGCTTCTCTTACAGAGAGACCTCTTCAACTGAAAAGTTTCTCTAACAGTGAGACTTCTTCAATGAATACTTCTACAGGGAGACTTCTTCAAGAGTGAGTCTCCCTCAACAGTGGGGCTTTAGCAGCAAAGACTTACTCAGTCTTACCACCACTTAGACGTCTGTTGTCTTGGGGCTTCTGCAGTGAGACAGCTCCGACGATGAAATCTTTCAAGAAGTGAGAATTCTCTAACAGCGTGGATTCTCCGGCCATTGTAGTTCATTATGGGCTTTTACTTGTCAGTGTATATTGCATGCTTTCAAAGTTTTAGAGTGATTTATTGATTGGATGAACTAAACTAAAACTTTTCACGAAGTATGGAATTTTCATTGCTGCCCCATGAGAATATGTCTTACGCACATACGTGCACAAACCCGAGCATATAGTGCACCCCAACGCCAAACACATACATAAATACATTATGTATATATATATGTATATATATAAATATATACAATATATATATATATATATATATATATACATATATATATATATATATATACAGTATATATATATATATATATATATATATATATATATATATATATATATATATATATATATATAAATCAATACGTGTTGGTATATACATGCTTATACATATTCCAGACCGAGACTCGTGCAAAAATTTTTATTTCAATGTAACCACACGTGTGATCGCGTGATGAAAAGAGCTAGGGTGCTTGATCCGAAGCACAACGACTGAGAAACCTTTTAAATCTTTCCATTGTTCGTTTAGGACTTCCAAATAGAACAGGTTCTCGAGGCGTGGAACGAAACGAAATGGTTTGCTTCGCTGTGAGTTAATGTTATTAGTTAAGTTCAATTTCTGGGAGGCTCGCCCGATGAGAGTTGCGTGCTACTGCTTCGTGGTTACATATAATCGCTCATGCACTTACTGTACAGGTGGGGTAAAACAGTTATATTTAGTTACTTGAGAAAATTACATCTACGGTAACAAATGCTTCAGCAGGGTAGTCCACTGCTTATTTGCATACGCAGGAATACTCCCGCACAAGTATAGCCTACTCCTGTCCTCTTATGTAGTATGGCTACAGAGAATAGAATAGAACAGAATATAGAATGTTGGCTAAAGGCCAAACTCTGAGACCAGTGAAGTCATTCAGCGCTGAAACGGAAACTGAGAGTAAAAAGGTTTGAAAGGTGTACCAGGAGGAGAACCTCTCAGTTGCACTATGAATCAATTGTTAGGAGAGGGTGGAAAGTAAGATGAAAGAAAGAATATGAATGGAAGTACAGTAAAGGGAATGAAAGGGGTTATAGCTAAGGGCCGAAGGGACACTGCAGAGAACCTTGAATAATGCCTACAGTTCACCGCATGAGGCGCACTGACCGAGCTACCTCCTCACAGGGAGTATGGCTACAGAAGACGCTGTCTTTCCGATTTTCATAAATGACTTTGATAGGACGTTGCTAGCAAAATGCATTTCTCCTCCTTGCCTGACCCTCCGCAGTTGGCTAACTGCTAAGCACATCACTCATTTCTTGAGCCCTCAGAACCACAATGTGTTTCAACAGGGTATGCCTAAATCGTTCACCTCTCCCGAAATTTGAGCGCAGGGGCTCTTGCTGGCGATGCCGGCGTCTTATACACTGAACTGTGAAAAGTGAGCGGTCATCGTCAACTCAGGGAACCAGACTTTTAATTTTGAGTTAGGATGAGGTCAGATACCAGATCTAATAATTTTTGTTAACTTAGATTAAGGTGGCTTCATGCCAACACGCGCTTTTGCTCCTCCAGTAACCTGTAAAGTCTGCTCAAGTGAACCGGGGCTCTCATCCAATTCTTTGCTGCCGAAATTTACAGCAGATTGACGGACTAAGTAGTAAAGGTTTTTATTCATGGTGTAAGGACTTTTACCTTCGTTACGATTGGTACATAAAACCTGTCATCAGATAGACTTTGTTTTTCTGATAAGGACATACTACAAAAATACTATGTCAAAATAATTTTTTGTAAAGCATTTTTTTCTCATATATTTCAATTTCCATATATGTATTATTTATATATGGATATATATATATATATATATATATATATATATATATATGGAAGTTGAATTATATGTAAGAAAAATGCTTTACAAAAATTATTTTGACATAGAGAAAACGACTTTTTTAGTACGTCTTTATCAAAGTCTGTATATATATACATACATACATACATATACATTGGTTATTCATTTTGGTACATTGGATGTCAGGTTTTTCATACCCTCTGTTTAATGGCCACGAATGTGACTCGACACTTTAACCTCAATTCTTTTTAAGTGTTATCGATTCCTAACTTTTCACATTGTAGAATGTTTGAGTAAATTTCTCTGAACAGACTTTATTACATATGTTTTGGCTCTTCCATGAATCACAAGTTTTTAACAAACGGCGTTTAATGGAATGGACAGTAAGTGTATACAATATATAACAGGACCGTGATTTAATGACTTTCGGAAAAAGCTGTTAATGGAGAAATATAAGTTGAAAATTCAGAGCCTCTTTCCCAAGGTGTATACTACACAAAAACATTCTAAATGTTAATGATTAAGAATTGTCTGTGATTCCAAATGAAAGAAAATTGATATTAAATATAGTGTAGATATTCTATGCTGAACATCGTTCTATGTGAAAACAATTTGAGGAACATTGTTACAGGAGAATTCAAATGTAATGTTGTATTTGGAGACTAATGTATATTGTACATTGAACATTTTTAAATAAAAGATAAAATAATCGAACAGCACTTTAAAACATGTTCTCTACAATAAACAAAATATACGAATAACATTCAAAGGAAATAGTGGTTCTTTAGAACATCAAAATAAACTCACGTTTTACGATCGTCTAGGAATTCCGACTTACTAGTCTTATACATTGTTCCCACGGTCTTTCTAGATCGTAGTTGTTATCGACGGTCGATACGGGATTGCCCGTTCTCATGAAAAGAAAATACTGGCTGTGGTATTTGGGTTTAAGCGATGTCGAGAGGAATAAGGCTACGCATAGAAACACATTTCGACTTTTCTTTTCGTTTTAATATTGCAAACTAGTATCACAACCACTACGCACTGCTGAATGACCTCATAGGTCCCAGCGCCTTTGGCCTAAAATTTATATTCCATTCCATTCCGTTCCACAACCACTACGGTAAACGACTACCAAGAATATTCTTTTTTGGTTTTCCGTAAAAGAAAACTATTGAGATGGCTGTTTGTCTGTCCGTCCGCACTTTTTCTGTCCGCCTTCAGATCTTAAAAACTGCTGAGGCTAGAGGGCTGCAAATTGTTATGTCCATCATCCACCCTCCAATCATCAAACATGCCAAATTGCAGCCCTCTTGCCTCTGTAGTTTTTATTTCATTTAAGGTTAAAGTTAGCCATGATCGTGCGTCGTGGCACCGCTATAGGTGCCAACAACACAGGCCAAAAGCTTCATACAGCATTATATGCTGTACAGAAAACTCGATTGCGCCAAAGAAACGTCTGCGCATTTTTTACTTGTTTATTATTCCAGTGGGTTTACATGATTCATATACTGCTTTAGGATGTTTTTCTCCTTACTGGTTTTCCGTAAACTTTCCACATCTCTCTTTATTTCGTAGACTGGAATTATTTCGATTTATTGTCATTTGGGTTGTACATACATACATACATATACATTATATTTATATATATATATATTTATATATATATATATATATATATATATATATATATATATATATATATATATATATATATATATATATATGTATATATATATATAAATATATATATATATATATATGTACATATATGTATATATATATATATATATATATTAATATATATATATATATATATATAAATATATATATATATATGTATATATATATATATATATATATAAATATATATATATGTTATATATATATATATAATATATATATATATATATATATATATATATATATATATATATACATATATAAATGTATATATATAAATAAATATATATATATATATATATATATATATATATATATATATATATATATATATATATATATATATATATATATATATATATATATATGTATGTATGTGTGTGTGTGTGTGTGTGTGTGTGCATATAAATGTATATGTATATGTTCAATATATATACATATTCATATATGTATATATACACATACATAAATTGACATATAATCAATCAGACTCGTTTTCCCCGATCTCCGTTTCGGCTGTGACGCCCCGCAGTCGACAAACAGTATCCTGTTTAGAAAAGGGCCATAATCGGTACATCACTCGCGGGATCGATCTCTGGATTCTTGCTGCTATATACCACATTATTCCAGATCTTAGAGTTCAGCTTGTTTGACCAACAGCGAACATGGGATTTATGTACGTGTAGGATATTGACATATGACATCGCTAAACCGGAAGCATCGTCACTGCCTGTAACACGAATGTAGTTTATGGAAATCGGGAAAGACGGAAGGAAGTAGAGAATTCCAAAGTTCAATGACAGGAAGACGGAAATTCATCGCTTGCGGTTCTTCTGAGAGCGAGTGGAGCCTTTTTTGGATTTAAATTTTCAAGTGCCGTTCATTCTAGTGATATGAAGGAAGAGAAGACTGAGAAAGAAATTACGATGTAGAAGTAATGTGCGAGTTATTATTTTTGGAATACAAAGAAAACTTTCTAAAACGCTTTCTTCGTTGTCTTAACGACTTCCCTGTCCGTTGTCACGTCAGCT
>NC_089757.1:20815764-20845764 GCF_040412425.1 Macrobrachium rosenbergii
TAAGTAAAATTTTCAGTAATAAATACTAACTAACCTAATTTAAAAATTAAGTAATATTTTCAGTAAAAAAAACACTAACTAACCTAAGTTGAAATTTCAGTGAATTTTTCAGTTAAAAAAATAGTGAGCAACCTTCATTAAAATTTCTGTAAATTTTTCAGTAAACAAATACTAATTAACCTAAATAAAAATTTCAGTAAAATTTTAAGTAAAAATACTGAGCTAAATTAAGATTTTAACAAAATTTTCAATCAAAAAATACCAACTAACCTAAATTAGAAATTCGGTAAAATTTTTAGTATAAAAACATCAACCAGCCTAAATTAAAATTACAGTAAAATTTTCAGTAAAAAAATACCAACTAACCTAAATTAGAATTTCAGTAAAATTTTTAGTAAAAAATAACAACTAACCTAAATTAAAATTTCAGTAAGAAAATACCAACTAACGTAAATCAGAATTTCCGTAGAATTTTCAGTAAAAAAAAGTACCAACCAACATAAAAAATAATAGCTACCCTAAATTAACATTTCACAAAAAAAAAAACAGCTAACCTAAATTAGAATTTCAGTAAAATTTTCTGTAAAAAAATGACCAACTAGCCCAAATTAACATTTCGGTAAAAAAAAAAAAAAAACCAACTAACCTAAATTAGAATTTCAGTAAAATTTTCAGCAAAAAAATACTAAACTCACCTGGAACACAAACGTCTAGGACATCCGACCATTGTCCGGATCTACACGAGGACACTTGGACCGATCTCCCCGAAATCCACTGGAGCCCCGGCTGACACTGCATGAAGTAGGCCACGTCCTCGGGCGCACCGTTGGCGTTGTTCACCGTCATCTTCGGCGTCAGTAAAGTCGAGTTACCGGGGGCCGTCGGCTGGCCGGTGCAGGCTGTCTGGTTCATGGCTGTGCCGACAGCTACGATGAAACAGTGAGAAATGTAAAGAAAATGATTGCCTGGAGAAATATGTATGTATGTATGTATGCATAATATATATATATGCATTATATATAGCCTATACATATATATTATATATACATATATATTTATAAATACATGTATATTTGTATACACACACACAAACACACACACACACACACACACACACACATATATATATATATATATATATATATATATATATATATATATATATATATTGATATATATATAATATATTATATTATATTTTATTATATTATATATATATATTATATATATATATATATATATATATATATATATATATATATATATATACATATATATGTGTGTGTGTTTGTGTGGTGTGTGTATATTTATGTATGTGTGTGTGTTTAGTAGACTTTACTCATACTTTAAAAGTTTCAGTTTGAAATGTAATTTTTAAAATGGGAAAAAATGTTACCATGGCGAAGATGTTTTTGACAGATGTCTTGAGGTGGAAATTTAATCTTAATGTATTCTCTTTTCATTTGCAAGTGTGCCATGATAACAGACTGAACTCTTATACTGAAATTTCTGTGTAGAACATTACTGCCCCGTTACAGTGCCCATTTCTGTATCATTATATGTAATAACCCCGTTTGAAACAGATTATCTCAGTTTACATGAAAACTCTTGTTTAACAAAATTATGCTAATAAGATGGACTTTAGTGTTTTAGATGCCTTTTAATTTAAGCCTGAGATAAAAAAGGCTAGGTTACGCAGCCCTCCAAGAACCCACTGATTCCAGAGCATAAGGAATACCCCTGAAGCCTTTCGGGTAACTAGCGTCGTTTACAGCCAAAAAGGCAGATTAATGTTAAATAACCGGGCACTGGAACCTTGCGAGTGTCCAGAGCCTTTGCAGTATGAGTGAAAAAGTCAGACTTTATAGGCTTTTGGGTAACTAGCACTTATTGAGCATAAAGCCCGAAGCCCAGAATGGAGATAACTTTCAGTATGTAGTGCCTTTAAGCATAAGGTTTAAAAAGGACAGACACTGGGGACTTTCGGGTTTCTAGTTCCTTGACAGCGTAATGCTAAAATAGGCCAGACTCCAGAGCTTTTGGGGAGTTTGAAGCATGGGGCCAGACTTTAGTCTTGTGGGTGCTAAGCTGCTTTGGTGCATAATGTTAACTACTAAAAGGAACTGAATGTGAAAGACTAAGACATCTTAAATTGTTGAGCCGTCGAAAGAATTTCATTGAGGGAAATGGTCCTAGAAAGATCATCAAACGTTATAGCCTGATTTTAAAGACCCGTGCAGCAAGTAATTATATTTGAGATTACAGTGAATAATTGCATTTAAATTCAATGTTTTTTCCAAATCAAGTGAATGAAGCCATTAGCTACTCTCAAGGTTGCTACAAACAGTATGGTTGCTGTGGGAGTCGCTGGTATTTGCAAGATGCAGCCGGCTTTAATTTTTTTTTTTGTCCACTACCGGACACGAAAAGTGAATGGCATTGGCAGGTTGGTTTTTAGATTAAGCTGGCCTTATGCCAGCACAAACCCCTGTTCTTTTTCCCTTGCGGTAGCCCGCAAGTATGGAAACCTGTTAAATAGTATATGAGTCCTGGATTGGACTTCTGGACTCTTCAAACCAACTGAGGCAAGAATGACATTTCTCTGGCCTGATGATATTCTTTGCGATAGAGAAAATATGGTATGTGCCATATTTGTTAAATATCTGAATTGCAAGTTTTTCTGCCTTTATTTCTTCAAGTCAGAGATTAATGAACTGATGAAAGTATGATATTTCCAACTTTTCATCATGGTTGAATGTAAGTTTCCTTGGTTATGTAAAAGGAGAAAATTATAAGCTTATACAATAAATCTATGGAATTGCCTTCGTGCTTCATATTCCCAGAGTCCCAAAACAAACCGTTCTTTATTTCATGTTTTCACTGTTGGCCCTGATATGCTCATTAGAATTCCTTAAATATGTTTAAAATAAATAACATCTTTAAAACTGTTAGTAATGACAGTATACCACAGTCCCTTAAAAGCCAAAGATAGGATATGTACAGTGTCATCTCTTTTCGATTAGTCTTCAATCGTGTCAACACTTCTTGGAAAGAAGCGTTGACATAAGTTGGACAAAACAAAGGGAGAGGAAGGGGTATCAGAGGCAAATTGGCCAGCGAACAATGATCGAAGAATTAAATCAAGACTAGATGCATTTACCACGGTAGTAATAAGCAGTATATACTTGCTTGTAAATAAAGCAGTTAACGATTGTTGCTGTAGATGTAACCATTCTGTATGCAATCATGAAGACTTGTTTTTAATTCCCAAACCGACCTCGAGGCTTACTAGGTCGCGCCGGCAAAGTCGAAATGACTTGTTATTTTTCCCTTGCTATTGCGGTAAAGTGAAAACATGCAAATCTTCACTTTTAACGGTGCGAAGCTTAAGCTTTTTATTGTTTAATATATTACAAAGAGGCCATGACGGAATGCCCTAATCAAGCTCGATTACTGAAGGAGAAGAGCGCTTATTGGCTTCTCTTTAACAGGATGACAAATCGGCCTTTAAAAAATGGCAGGGTAAATCATTCGTGAAATACGACGAGGAAGAGCATTCCATATTTAGGAAGTGATTGGGGCGAAGGACTGATCAAACTGAACTCTCCTCATGTTTACCATACAACTGCCACTTACTGTGGGTTTGTTGCCCAGCATTTATTTGAATCTGGGCACATTATTTTCTTAATTATGGCTCTAAAAAGGCTTGAGCCATGTTTAGGCATTATGCCCACAACCGATATATTAAGGGCTGTATTGTAGCAGCAGTTGCCCAGTGTTTCTGGAACAAATTGTGCTTCACAAATGTTATAGCTGAATCTTGGAAGAAAAGTGAGGTGACTACAGTGTCATGGAGAAAAATTATACATCTTTTTGAGGCTGATAAAGGTTATTCGAGTCTCAAAATTTTAAATATTTTTTGATTAGGTCCCAAGTTATCACACAAACAAACTAACAGAGTGTTGATCAGACAGCTAGCAACTGCGGATGCTGTAAGACTGCATTATCCAGTCTCAGATATTTTTTGGAAATCACGGGCCCTGAAATACACTGGCGGGATCAGTCTCACTTGCTATACAAGAACAGACTTTAGACTGTAGACTTCTTTGTCCTCCTCTGTATATCCTAAATCAATCAACCTGCCTCGGATATTATGACTCTTTTTGCACATTAATACGCCAGCTACAGCTAGTAGTCTAAATAGGAAGTGTTCCTCATTGGGAGGTGGGTTCCATTCTCAGCTAGCACTCTGCTGGCCGCGCGCTCGAATCTCCGACCGCATGTGAAGAATAAGAGGAACTTATTTCTGGTGGTAGACATTCATTTCTCGCTATAGTGTGGCTCGGATTCCTCAATAAGTTGCAGGTCCCGTTGCTAGGTAACCAATTGGTTCTTAGCCACGTAAAATAAATCTAATCCTTTGGGCCAGCCCTAGGAGAGCTGTTAATCAGCTCAGTGGTCTGGTTAAACTAAGGTATACTTAACTTTTAAATAGGAAGTAATGTACTCGTTGCCTTATACGTGTGATTTCTTTATAACTGTGAGAAGCCTTTGTTCTGCAAACGTGACTCGAGTCTAATGCACAATGTCTTAATGACCTGAGTAAAGTTACTTACTGATTTGCCGTCGTTTCGTTTCATGCACTTAATCGCTT
This sequence comes from Macrobrachium rosenbergii, assembly GCF_040412425.1. NCBI lineage: Eukaryota > Metazoa > Arthropoda > Malacostraca > Decapoda > Palaemonidae > Macrobrachium > Macrobrachium rosenbergii. The sequence continues at coordinate 20,820,419 of NC_089757.1, forward strand.
CTTATTTCCTGGCTTTTAAAATCAGATTTGATTTGATTTATTTGTTCTCCAACCCAGGTGGATTTGTGGCAAGAATTGTTCAGTGCTTGCCGATAGTAATATTTTTAGTTTGGACCATGTCATTGGAATGGTATTATTATTGGTGTTCTTAATGACATTAAATATATGCATTGATTCGTACGGAACAAACAAGAATGCTCCGAAATAGAATGTCTTTATGAGGGGAAAAATAAAGCAAAGTGAAGAAAAGAGTATTAAAACTCCATTGAAAATAATAAATAACAAGATATATGCAGAATTAAACATTTTAGTTAAAAAATATTGACGACTGTCAATGTTTATGGCGATATTAAGGAAAATTATAGCCTGTCGTAAATTGGAAGCCACATTCTGAAGGCACTTGGGAAGAACTGTTGATTTAATAACTTGTCCTAGTGCTGTCACGACAGCAAGGAGGAATGTCTCTTTTTTGGCTGTAGAGATCCTTCAGTTCAAGTAAGCTGCAAGGCTGCCTTGTAAAAATGCCATGCTTCTGTGCTGTAAACGTATTTATTTACGAGATTTTAGTTACTTCTATTCAGTTTTAAATGTCATCGCATTCACGTGCATTTGATTCCTTTTTCCCCTCTCACAGATTATGAGAAATTGCCGTTTATCATGGGAAATTGCATCCTGTTTTCTTATGAGACTTTGTATTCTAGTTTCCGCCAGGAAATTGTATTCTGTTTTCCCACGGGAGGTTATTTATTTAATTCCTAGGAGAGCTTTCTAATTGTTTTGTCTTGGAACGTTACATCGGTTTTCTCATGGGAAATTGTATTCTGGTTCCTCATGGTACATTATATTCTGATTTCGTATGGAACATTGTACGTATTTTCTCTTGGAACTGTGTTTGTTTTTTTATGGAACATTGTATTTGTTTTCTCTTGGAACTGTGTTTGTTTTCTAACGGAACTTTGCACGTATTTTCTCTTGGAACTGTGTGTGTTTTTTTATGGAACATTGTACGTATTTTCTCTTGGAACTCTGTTTTTTTTTATGGAACATTGTATTTGTTTTCTCATGTGATGTTGTGGCCTGCCTTCTCATGGGAAATTTTATCCGGATTTCTCACGGAATATTGTATTTATTTTCTCTTGTAGCATTGTAATTGTTTTCTCACGGACATATTCTGCTGTCTGTCGGGGTATTGTATTCTGTACTTTTGTTTGTTCCAAATGAGTGACTATGTTTTAACTATGTCTTGTTGTTGTCCTTGTCATGTTCAGTTGCTTATCCATTGTCAGGGTAAACGTCTTATTCTTCTTGTTCCTGTTATTATTTTATGAAATATCTTCATTTTGTCATGAAACAGCCCAAAAAAGGGCCATTGCATCGACGAGCTAGCTTCAACAGAATTCAGTTCCAGTATGGTAAAACGAACAAAGAAGTAAGGTGATGGTAATTCATTTTCTATTTATACATTTCCATTCATTCGGGCATTGAAACCCGCACCTTCAGTTGAAACAATCTCCATTCATTCGAAAAATCCACTTTACTGAATATTTTTTTATGATTCCCTTTGATTCTTGCAGAAGATGGCATTTGCAGCACAATATGAAATTTATCACATCGCCATGAATGATTAGCTTTTCTTTCCTTTTCATCATCTGCTTTATTGATAATTTTTCTGTTATATTTTTCTCGGAACCACTTATTAGAGACTTATGGAATTTTATCTATATTTAACAATACTGTCATTTACGTCTGTGTTTTCTCACACATCGACACATTCTTTAGGCGCTTGCTAGTCGTGTATATAAATGTGTGTATGTATGTGTATATATATTATATATACATACATACATATATATATATATATATATATATATATATATATATATATATATATATATATATGCACACACACACACAAACATATATATACATATGTGTGTGTGTGTGTACTGAGTACTGAGAGAGAGAGAGAGAGAGAGAGAGAGAGAGAGAGAGAGAGAGAGAGAGAGAGAGAGAGAGAGAGAGTTAAATTCACCAACCTGTACTGGAGCAGTTCACCTGTTGTCCTGGGGACCAGGTATCCCCCATACATTCGGCTACATAGACCCTCCCAGTTCCTGTCGAAGTGTAAGGACTGCTTCCAGGGCAGCCCACAGCCACGGCCACGCCATCGATGATGGTCTTGGTGACGGCGACGGCGGCGTCGTAGGATGGGGTCACGCCGTCGCACCAAGACTCCACGTCCATGACCTTGGCTGCTGTTGAAAAATAGAAAAAGAGTTCGGTGTTCATTTGGGGATTTGGTCTGGTATGGGTGTAGGTTATGGATCCTACAGACGACCTTTTTTTAGGGGGAGGGGGATTGGTTAGTTATAAATGATTTGTTTAACCAGACCTCTGAACTCTTTTAGGGTTCTTTTCGGGCTGGGAGAAGGGTGAGGGGGAGTGGTAGGGGTTTGTTGCTGACTGTAATTCCTCCTAATATTTGCCAATAATATTTTTTTTTTATATAATTTATGAAAGACGGCACGAAACTGGGGACAAATTAGGTTTTGTTTGGTAGAAATTACAAACATGGTAGTATATCCCTCAATCCTGCAGATCTTTGGATCTGCAAATCAAATGTGGTTGAATTAGAAAATTTTATATTTCTTTACGATAAATAGCTTTATTTTTTTACTGCTTCAGTATGTACAGTTATTTTGTAGATTGCTTTACGATAAATAGCTTTTTTTATACTGCTTTAGTATGTAAAGCTATTTTGTAGATTGCTTTATAATAAGTAGATTTTTTTACTGCTTTAGTATGTACAGCTATTTTGTATATTGCTTTACGATAGATATATTTTTTCTGCTGCTTCAGTGCGTACAGCTATTTTGTATATTGCTTTACGATAAATAAATTTTTTTATACTGCCTTAGTATGTACAGCTATTTTGTAGATTGCTTTACGATAAATGATTGTTGTAGTTTTGCAGTAGATGACAAGAAATATAACAAAAATTAATTTTCACCAATGAAATGAAATCAGTGCGTCAAATCATGAAGAACACAGAGTCCATTGTGGTCCTCCAAATTTTCTGTGTGTAGTTTCAAGAATCGCCTAAATCAGCAATATCCAGTGAAAGATTTTTTTTCTCCACCGACAAACATTTTGTCTGTATAAATCTAAAGTCTGTATCGACACAGAAATGTGAAATTCAGATTGCCACTGGGATTTTTGCAAATCGATAATGCAAATTTTGAATTTAGCATAAATAGCCAAGTCAGTTTTTTTTGAACCAGTGTCATAGTTCTCAAAGCATTGTATTGGTCACTTTATTTTTTATGAACGGAAAACATTAAAACTGTGCTTTATGATTCATATGGAGGGATATTATATAATTCAAACTGAGCTCTGCGCTTTATGAATGGACGGTTTATCGTTCGAAATGGCCGTTGGAATTCTTATGAGCTGATATCCTGCCTTTCAAAATGACTACCACTGGTTCTTATGGATCAGTATTGGGGAATTCAAAATGGCTTCTGTGACTTACAAAGCGGTATTAGAGCCATTCAGAATAGTCACCATGACTAGAATGATTTGATGATGTCGCGTTCAAAGCGAATGCTGATTCTTCTGAACTGATAATATAGTATTGACACTACGACAATAACTTCCCGCCAATAAGAGTTAGGAAATGGGGGATGAGGGGAAGTTTTTATAAAAAATTTGACTCGCTGTCTATTTGACTCGCTGTCTGTTTTAAAGGCCCCAACTCTTAGGTGGTATGGGTTGAATGATCCATCTGTTGGGATTTTTCTTGATTTCGATTTAGCCTAGGTTATTTTCTTTGTATATGCAAGAAATTTTTTTTAGGTTATAAGTGGCTTAATTTGGATAGAACAGAGCCAGTCATCATGATGAGAGCGAGAGGTGATGGCAGTTAAGAAATCAGGGAGCCAAAGAGTAAAAAAACGAAGTACGAAGGAAAAGGACAGCTTAGACGAGCACCTTTTGCTCTTCTTATCTTTCTTTGTGAATTGTTTTCTTTTACCGCGTTTGTTTTCGGTACAAGACAGGTCATAAAATATTCAAACGATACTGAGCCACTATGTATCGCTTACTGGCTGCACTTGCGTTGAAATGATGCCTAGCTTTATGATTCGTCCCCTTTCCGTCTTTCCAGCACCATCTTCCTTCTTTTGATAGTGATTGTTTAGGAGTCTCACAATCTCTCTGTAATGCGTAGAATATGATGGGTGGCAACACCATTGTTGATTTCATCCTTCAGTGATAATGTTGATGATAGTGGATCTGACACAACTGCTGTGTCTTTCCGAATTGCAAGACAAAGGTCTTTGAAACTGCGAACTCCTTTCGGGTCAAGTCTTTCTAGGTTTTGAGCATCTTGTTGTGAAGGGAGCTCTTGATAAGTTGGTGACCTGTCGTTCCCCTCCTGGCTGAGGCTCTTTCTCCCTTTCTCTTTTTTTTTTTTTCCGCTTCCGTCATGAGGGTGTCACTCCCATGGATCATCTGTTATATAAGCATGATCTTTTACACTGACTAAGGAGCAGTAATTATATGCAAAGGTGTTAAAGCGTATCTGGTGAGCGCATTTGTTCGATTGTTTATTAGTATGAATGTGCAAAAATTGTTTTTAGTTTTCTGTAAAAGTAAACTATTGAGATGGCTCTATCTGTCCGTCCAGACTTGTTCTGTCCGCCCTCAGATCTTAAAAACTGCTGAGGCTAGAGGGCTGCAAATTGGTATGTTGCTCATCCACCCTCCAATCATCAAACATACCAAATTGCAGCCCTCTAGCCTCAGTAGTTTTTATTTCATTAAAGATTAAAGTTAGCCATGATCGTGCGTCCGGCACCGCTATAGATGCCAACAACAGAGGCCACCACCGGGCTGTGGCTGAAAGTTTCATGAGCCGCGGGTGAGAGTTTCATGGGCCGTAGCTGAGGTTTCATACAGCATTAACGCTGTACAGAAAACTCGAGTGCGCCGAAGCAAACTTCGGCACATTTGTTACTTTTTTTAACGAAAGTTCCACTAAAGGTGGGTCACGTTAGTAACAACAGTTATTTACATTGTTTACATTGGCGGAGGGTTTTGGTATCTGAGCTCTCAAGTTTTCACTGTTTCTTTTAACCTGGCAGGGTTGAAAGGATTTGGAAAAAACTAGAAGCCATAGGGATGATAATGAAATACAGATGAAAATGTAAATTTAAAGAAACGGGCAAACAAAAAAAAAAATACACGCATTAAAACAGATGTCATGAATTGAGAAAAATTAAATCAGGAAAATTTTGGCAATAAGAAGAGAAAGTAAGTAACGTGGGAGATATGTAAATTATTTCATAAAGATAAGCAAATAAAGTAAAAGATGAATATATACATAAATTTAATTGTAGTTGGGACATATAAATTAAAACTGAAGGTAAGCATCAAGGCATAAGAAAAACTTACCCATGATAAGCAGCAGAATGCTTCTAGCTAAACTTCTCATTATCAAACCTTCCCCGAATTTTCTTTGCGAATCTTAATTCTTCCAGTTATCTTCAGGTGCTGGATGCATCAAGCCTTGTCTTCGTCTACTCCAGCATTGGCACTTTTGTTTCCAAGTCCATCGGTTACCGCTCGGCGTGCAGGGAAATATTTACCGTGAGCAAGCGAAACGAGGACTGATTTGTGGCGTCACTGTGGGCCGCTTCGTGCGTTGGACGCATGCGCAGTACCAGAGCGGCGTTACCTGTTTGCGCGAATTGTACAGCAGTTACAGGGAGTTGCATGCGGTTTCCATGTGTTCGATTTTGTTTACGGTGAAAATACGTATGGATGCGCTTACCTTAATAGCATTCTTTCTCCATAGTGCTCTCTCTCTCTCTCTCTCTCTCTCTCTCTCTCTCTCTCTCTCTCTCTCTCTCTCTCTCTCTCTCTCTCTCTCCATTTTCACTTTTTCCTTTTATTTGCCCACACCTCTTTCACTCCTGTTTTCTCGTTTTGTTTATCTTTCTGTCTGTCATTTTCTATGAGTTTGTTGTTGAACCAATACCTTACTCTTTCCAAACTATATTACACCACATTCGTCATGCGCTTTATTTGCTGATAGTAATAACTCTGAAGCAAGGAATAATCGGTACTTCGGTGTCTAAAGGAAGATTTTCATACTCTTTATTGATTGTTTGCACACATGTTCTCTGTGGTTTGTGACGTTGTAGAATATTGACACCAGTGTCATTAATTAAAAGAAAAACTCAGTCCGTTTAAAAAATAATAATAATAAAACCTAAATGAATAAACTTTCTTGCAAAATCTAACCCGTAATAAATCGAAAAATCCCCTTGGTATTATATACTGCATTCTCTCCAAGAATCTCATACCTTTTGATACGTACATAAATATATAAATATATATATATATATATATATATATATATATATATATATATATATATATATATATATATATATATATATATATATATATTTTTTAAAAAAGGTCCACAAAATAAACTAAGAAATGTTTCGGCCAATATGAAGGTCGACGATTATTAGTTGAGATATTGTTGCTTATTAAAATTTCCGTGTTTGTTTTGGACCTTTTTCATATTAAACTGTTAGATTACACACACACACACACACACACACACACACACACACACACACACACACACACACACACCATATTTATGCATATAAATATACACACAATTATACAATATATATAAATATATATATTTATATATATATATATATATATATATATAGATATGTAAATATATGTCAATATTTATATTTATATATATATATATATACATATGTATATGTATATAAATATGTATATATGTAATATATATATTATATATATATATTATTATATATATATATACATTATATATATATATATATATATATATATATATATATATATATATATATATATATATATATATATATATATATGTATATACATACGTGGGCTAGTGGTTAACATTAACCTCACTAACATATCGGGTTTGGGCCCCGAATTCCGCCTTTGGCCGTCAAATTTCTTTGTACCTTTATTGGTATTTTAGGCTTATCCAATCAGTGCGGAAATCGAGATATTAAGAGGCCACTGGGGCTATGACTCACACACACAAGCACAATAATACCAAACTACAGTATCAGTGAATAGCTTTAGTAAGAACTGTAGATTGTCCCTAATTTATTGTTCTGATTGCCTTTTTACTGCTGCATTCTTGCGTGCCTTTATGCCATTATTACTTTTTAATTCTTTTATTTATTGAGGCTTCTGCTCTCATACGCATTTGAGGGTTTTATTCTTTTACTTGTTGGGGTTTTTGCTCTCATACTTATTTGAGGGTTTAATTCTTTTATTTATTGAGACTTTTTGCTCTCGTACACATTTGAGGGTTTAATTCTTTCATTTGATGAGGTTTTTGCTCTCACGCATTTGAGGGTTTAATTCTTTTATTTACTGAGGCTTTTTGCTCTCATATACATTTGAGGGTGAAGGTGGTAAACATTCGTTATTTATGAAAGGTTTTCTCTGGGATTCATTTAATTATCTTTATTACCTTTTATGCGTTTAATGTTGCAGAGGTCTTTTTTTTCTGTCTAGTTTTTCTCAATAGTCTTTTTTTCTGAAATGTGGAAATTTCTTGGCTCGGCAATACCCTCATGAATACTCCGTAAGAGTAAGTGCTTTCATTACTATGAATTTTTTATCTGTTTATTTATTAATTTGTTCATTTTTTTTGTCTTTTCTTATAACCGATCTTTTCTTTCTGTCTTTCCTATTATCTTCTGTTACTTCTTTCAAATGATCAACTTATTCCTTGGAAGCTCGATTATTCAATTCAATGGCCCTTGTGGGCTTGTTCCATATGAATAGGTTTCATCTCTGAATAATAATAATAATAATAATAATAATAATAATAACAATAATAATAATAATAGATTAGTCGCAGTGTAGCATAATAACCTCATACTTAATAACGTATAATTGCGTGTATGAATGTCTGTATCAGAGTTTTGGCTAGACTTACCATGAGAAAGGATCTGCTATATATCGTGCTAAACAATGCCTAATTTACAACGCACGTATTCCACAAGGGAATGACTAATGGCTTCTGAGTGGATTACTTCCAGATTGAATGATACTGCATCGAGCGAATAAACCACCTTCTGCCATTAGTCGTTTCGTTCGGTTTTCTGCCGAGCAATAATGGCAATTTGGTCGATACTTTTCAAGATGAATTCGACAGGATGGTTGCAATTATATGCGTCTCTTTGCTTCAAAATGACTACGAGTTCTTAACGATAAGAAGTTTTGTTGTATGTGGTACTTTTGGGAAAATTAGCGAAAGGGGTATTTTTCCTATTACCTATCGGTGTTTTATTGCTGGTAAGAATTGTGATCTTTTTACCAAGGCTTTGTGGGTTCTGGTTTCAACTGCTTTGCTCGCGCGTGCTAAAGAAGTCTTGGAAGTTACTGGGCTTTTGTCATCTGAAAATGGTCATGGTCTTTTTATTTTTTATATTTAATTTATTTTTAATTTTTTTTTTAATTTATTTTTAATTTTTTTTTTCTGAGTGATTTATTTTTTAATTTTGTTTTTTTTGTCCTGAGTGATTTTTCCAGTGATCACATTTTCATTGTTATTTGTCGCTTGCCTCACCGAGCATTCATAGGAGCAGCTAATAGTAGTAATGTAAGATCTATAATAATAGACGACGATATTTTCCGAAATGTTATTTCGAAGTTCGAAGCAACTACCGTCATTATTTTTAAAGAGCGTTACGATTTTCGTACAGTCTGAATCGAGATTCACTAAGGCCCTTTTATAAAGTGCTATTTTGAAGTGCAGGAAAGCCATCCTTTTCATAAAGTGTTATTTTGAAGTGTAGGACAGCCAGCCTTTTTATAAAGTGTTATTTGAAGTGCAGGACAGCCAGCCTTTTTATAAAGTGTTATTTGAAGTGCAGGACAGCCAGCCTTTTTATAAAGTGTTATTTGAAGTGCAGGACATCCAGCCTTTTTATAAAGTGTTATTTGTACAGGACATCAGCCTTTTATAAAGTGTTATTTGAAGTGCAGAACAGCCAGCCTTTTATAAAGTGTTATTTGAAGTGCAGGACAGCCAGCCTTTTTATAAAGTGTTATTTGAAGTGCAGGACAGCCAGCCTTTTTATAAAGTGTTATTTGAAGTGTTATTTGAAGGACAGCCAGCCTTTTTATAAGGACAGTGCAAGCTTTTTATAGTGTTATTTGAAGTGCAAGACAGCCAGCCTTTTTATAAAGTGTTATTTGAAGTGCAGGAACAGCCAGCCTTTTTATAAAGTGTTATTTGAAGTGCAGGACAGCCAGCCTTTTATAAAGTGTTATTTTGCAGGACAGCCAGCCTTTTTATAAAGTGTTATTTGAACAGAACAGCCAGCCTTTTTATAAAGTGTTATTTGAAGTGCAGGACAGCCAGCCTTTTTATAAAGTGTTATTTGAAGTGCAGGACAGCCAGCCTTTTTATAAAGTGTTATTTGAAATGCAGGACAGCCAGCCTTTTTATAAAGTGTTATTTGAAGTGCAGGACAGCCAGCCTTTTTATAAAGTGTTATTTGAAGTGCAGAACAGCCAGCCTTTTTTATAAAGTGTTATTTGAAGTGCAGGACATCCAGCCTTTTTATAAAGTGTTATTTGAAGTGCAGGACATCCAGCCTTTTTATAAAGTGTTATTTGAAGTGCAGGACATCCAGCCTTTTTATAAAGTGTTATTTGAAGTGCAGAACAGCCAGCCTTTTTATAAAGTGTTATTTGAAGTGCAGGACAGCCAGCCTTTTCATAAAGTGTTATTTGAAGTGCAGAACAATCAGCCTTTTTATAAAGTGTTATTTGAAGTGCAGGACATCCAGCCTTTTATAAAGTGTTATTTGAAGTGCAGGACATCCAGCCTTTTATAAAGTGTTATTTGAAGTGCAGGACATCCAGCCTTTTATAAAGTGTTATTTTATTTGATTTTAAATGCAGGATATCCAGCCTTTTATAAAGTGTTATTTGAAGTGCAGGACAGCCAGCCTTTTTTATAAGTTATTTGAAGTTACAGGACATCTGTGCAGGACAGCCAGCCTTTTTTATAAAGTGTTATTTGAAGTGCAGGACAGCCAGCCTTTTTATAAAGTGTTATTTGAAGTGCAGGACATCCACATGCCAGCCTTTTTATAAAGTGTTATTTGAGAAGACATCCAGCAGAACAGGACAGCCAGCCTTTTTATAAAGTGTTATTTGAAGTGCAGGATATCCAGCCTTTTTATAAAGTGTTATTTGAAGTGCAGGACATCCAGCCTTTTTATAAAGTGTTATTTGAAGTGCAGGACATCCAGCCTTTTTATAAAGTGTTATTTGAAGTGCAGGACAGCCAGCCTTTTTATAAAGTGTTATTTGAAGTGCAGGACAGCCAGCCTTTTTATAAAGTGTTATTTGAGATGCAGGACAGCCAGCCTTTTTTATAAAGTGTTATTTGAAGTGCTTTATAAAGTGTTATTTGACAGGACCAGCCTTTTTATAAAGTGTTATTTGAAGTGCAGGACATCCAGCCTTTTTATAAAGTGTTATTTGAAGTAGGACATCCAGCCTTTTATAAAGTGTTATTTGACAGATGTGTTATCTGAGCCAGCTTTTTATAAAGGACAGCCAGCCTTTTTATAAAGTGTTATTTGAAGTGCAGGACAGCCATCCTCATTATTTCTTGTAGAATTTTTATTACCTGGTAATGTATCTTTTTTTTTTTTCAAATTTTTGGTCATATCTTATGACAGCTTAACTCAGTAGTTTGAAATTTTTATAATTAATGTTATATATTTAATCACTGATGTGACTAATTTGATAGATTTCTTAAGGGTAAATGCCTAGAGGTGATTAGTTTGATGATTCCGTGCTTTTAATTATTTTATCTTCATTTTCGATCTTGGATCAAAGTTAAATCAGGAACATAATTTGCATTGGCTTTGTTGCGATGCAAACTCGAAATTGATTGGCACTGTAATATAAACTGGTGTTTATATGTAATTTTGCTTATATGTAATTTTTGGTTTGGGAACTGGCCGCTTGCTTCAAGCAGACGATTGGTTATTTTTGTTTTCACTTGATCATTCATAGAGTAGCGTTGTGATATCATGGTTTGCACATCCAGCTACCAGTCACTTATTAAAATTGAAGTATTGCACATACATACATACATATTCAGTACGTGAGTACGTATATACATACGAGTTAGAGTAAATATGAGCAAGAAAGGTTATGAGGGTATATCTATATTTATATGTTTATATATATATATATATATATATATATATATATACATACATATATATACAGTACATATATCTATATACATACTGTATATGTATAATATATATTATATATTATATGTATATATATATATATATATATATATATATATATATATATATATATATATATATATATATATATATATATATATATATATATATACTATATATATATATATATATATATATATATATGCACACATACATACGTACAAACATATTTTATAAAAAGCTCAACCAGGAAAACAGAGCAATGAATGTTGTTGTGAACGGTGATAGAATGGAAGCAGTAGGTTAATATAAGAATTTTGGGGTTAGTATTTCATATGAAGGTAGGATAAAAAAGAGGCAAGTCACAGAGTAGGCAGAGATTAGCAGGAAACTTGGAGTGTGTAAGGAAACCAAGGTTGGAATGTATGAAGGGATTGCTGAACCAAGTCACCTCTTTGGAAGTGAAGTGTGGATGTTGAATACGAATGAAAACAAGTAAAAAACGCGCCGAAGTTTCTTCAGCGCAGTCGAGTTTTCTGTATAGCGTATTGTCATGGCCCCCGAAGATAGATCTATCTTTCGGTGGTCTCGGTGTAATGCTGTGTGAGCCGCGGCCCATGAAACTTTAACCACTGCCCCAGTGTGGCCTATCCTATATCGTTGCCAGAAGCACGATTATGGCTAACTTTAATCTTAAATAAAAATAAAAACTACTGAGGCTAGAGGGCTGCAATTTGGTATGTTTGGTGATTGGAGGGTGGATGATCAACAAACCAATTTGCAGCCCTCTAGCCTCAGTGGCTTTTAAGATTTGAGGGAGGACAGAAAAAGTTCGGACAGAATAAAGTGCAGACGGACAGACAAAGCCAGCACAATAGTTTTCTTTTACAGAAAAATAAAAGGAGTAAGTTGTAGAAATGAATGAGTACATAGTATTTGTGGTGTAAGAAATGAAAGCAGAGAAATGTGGAAATATGAAAGGGTGCTGAAGGTGTTAGTGAAGGTGAAAGGATGGCTCAGTGTGCTTTGATATGGATTGGTCATATGGAAAGAAAGGATGGTGAAAGGTTGGTCTAAAGAGTACATGCAATGCCGAAGTGCTGGGAGGAAGAAGAGAAGCACTTAGAAAGGACTTGATAGGCCTGGTGGGAGAGGTATTGGAAAGGAGGGGCCTCAACATCTAGGGAGCAAGTGAGTGGCACAGGTCGTGTAGGGGGTTCAAAAGGGTATTGGTGAGTCTTCCGTACAGGTGTTTGAAGCGGCAAGTGATGTGGAAGTTTTATGTAGAGGTGTTCATCCACGATTCAGCAGTTCATGTGTAAATGTGGCAGCGACTATTGTTCCTTCTATTCCTTGAGCCATATATATATATATATATATATATATATATTTATATATATATATATATATATATATATATATACATATATATATTTATATATATACATACATACATACATACATACATACATACATACGTACAAACATATTTTTTAAAGGTCAGCCAGGTCACTGCGGTTGCCTTGCCATTTCGTATGGTCTATTAAAACCACGCGTGACTAATGTATTAACCTTGTCCATTTTTATATATTCCTTGTCGAAGGAATAGAACACATTTCTTGAAACCAGCCACTAAATATCGTGTCATTTTATAAGTGAGTGCTTGAAATTAAAGCTGGTAGATATACGAATGCATTATTTATTGTCATAAAACCGGATATATTTTATTGATGCTCGACTCTGCTTCAGATATCCCATTATTCATCGAGGCACATATTGGAATTGGTATTGATTATCTTGTGTTACGATCTGTTTGTTTTTTCTCTTTTGTCATTCCAAGGCATTAAGCTTCTTATTTGTTTCCCAAATCAGTGGCCTTATCATTTGTTTCTTAATGAATGGAAGTACTTCACAAATCAATAGCAAGAAATGAAAAACAGATTTGTAATGAACTGCACGTTCCTACAGTCGTACTCAGTGTGTAGCAACACCTATTGTTTACCTCACTGTGTAGAAAAGCACCAGCTTAATTTTGTTGGCTGTGTACGAAACACTTCCCAGAGATGGGATGAGATATTTTAGCGTTATTCCCACCGCCATAGCGGGGAGTGTGATCATTATTATGTTTCGACAGTTCCAGTGCTGATCGTTGCAATAATAATAATAATAATAATAATAATAATAATAATAATAATAATAATAATAATAATAATAATGTTGAATAGTATGGATTATGCGAATTGATTTTATACTGAGTTTTCTCAATTTTTCCTGCACATTAACATTGGTCAATTGTCGGCCAATGTTCATATCTTGGTGGATAAAAAACAGCGTATTTCTTACAGTAGAAATTCTTTATTCTTTATTACTGTAGGTTACAGAAACCTAGGGTTGTAAAATAATAATAATAATAATAATAATAATAATAATAATAATAATAATATCGGTAGAAGATCCTATTTTAAACAGGTAATGTCAGATGAAATTGCTGCATTTAGTTTGTACAGTCTTCTCTATTTTTCTAATTATTGATTTTTCTCTGCTACTGCATCAGGCAAGTAACGTTCCGATGTTCTTAATCTTCAGTAGGGAAATAGTCGAAATTCAGGGACTGCTTATATCCGTATATTTAAATATGGAGGACATGGTCCGTAGAGTTAAAAAAACAATATGTATTTGTCAAGTAGAGTATATAATTATTTCGCCAATGTTTCTGCCAGTTCTAACTGGATATGTTCACGGCTGAGGGTAGGAGTAGATTAATGTTGATAGTCGGGTCTGCTCAATATATAGTCGAGGGTCAGCAGTGGGTAGGCGTCTTGCTAAATTTTGATTGGCCGGGGCGGGATGCTGGTCGCCTATTGGCTGATGAAAGTTTTCTTCACTGTAGGCATTACGAAAGGTTCTTTGCAGCGTCCCTTCGGCCCCTAAACTGCAACCCCCTTTCATTCCTTTTACTGAACCTCCATTCATATTATTTCTCTTCCATCTTGCTATCCATCTTGCGAGGTTTCCTCCTATTTCACCTTTCAAACCTACCTACTCCCAATTTCCTTTCCAGCTCTGAATGGCCTCATAGGTCCCAGTGCTTGGCCTTTAGCCTAAACTCTTATATTCCACTTCCACTTCAAATAGTCACTGTTGGTTGATATGTCAGAACGTCCCGGCCAGCGCTCATGTGCTGTCTTTGTAGATATTTGTTGCATCTACTGAATTTCAAAGGGACTCGCTTGCCGCACAGTAAAGCAAGCAATTGAATGTATTGTGAAGTTATGTAAGTGGTTTTTATTACTATTCTTCTCCGTAGATGGAGAACTTTTTGAATGATTCTGGCTCGTATAAAGTTATGCTCCTGTCTCATTTCAAGCCTTTATTTCCTTTGCATCGTATGTGCATTTTATTCAGATAAAATTTGTTTAGCAAGTTTATATATGCATATACACATTAAATATATATATATATATATATATATATATATATATATGTATATATATATATATATATACATACATACACAGTATATATATATATATATATATATATATATATATATATATATATATATATATATAATGATATATATGTAGGTTCATGGTATTTTACTTTAAAACCGTTATTGCATTGTGGACTTGAAAATATGGTTTTCTTATGTTTTAATATGGGCTTTGGATGTTCTCGACATTCGTTTAAGTAGCAAATGAGTACTTTTAGAGGTAATGACCCCATCCATTATTTTAACAGTTTGGGGGACCACAGTGGGAAAGCGTGGTTTTGGTGAAGACAAAACGAGTGAAATCGAAGGACCTTAATCCTGTAGTTAGTTCTCATTTATATTAAGTTCATGGAAGAATTTAAAACAAACATCATGCACTAGAGTAAGGACATAGTTACTACCCCAGGTTTGGTTAGGTTAGGTAATTTCACTTTAAAGCATTATCGCATTTTGCACTTGAAAATATTTTCCTGTCTTAATGTGTTCTTTGAACGTTGCTGACGTTCGTTTCGCCTCCAAATGACCTAACCTAACCAAACCTGGGGTACTATGTCCTTACCGTAGTGCATGATATTAGTTTTAAAACCTTGCATGAAATTACCTTAATATAACTGAGAACTAACTCCAGGATTAAGGTCTTTAGATTTCACTCGTTTTTCGTCTTCCCCTGCTCAAAAACCACGCTTTCCACTGTGGTCCCCCAAATTGTTAAATAAATGGGTGGGGTCCATTATCTCTAAAAGTACTCAAATGTTAACGAAACGAATGTCAAAAACATCCAAAGCATACATTAAAGCATAAGAAAACCATATTTTCAAGTCCATAATGGAATAGTGGTTTAAAGTAAAATATTATATATACAGATATATATGTGTAATATATATATATATATATATATATATATATATATATATATATATATATATCGTATTCGTTTAAAAAGATAATAAATTTTATGTCATCCCTCCTGATTGTTTACTATAGTAACTCATACATGTAAAACTCGTTTTCTTTTAAGACTGGTAAGTCCATCTTCTGTTATATGTTATTTCATGATATACTGCGCTTTTCAATGAAATTTTATCTGTAATTTCTTTGAAAATGTTTCGGTATGTAATGGTATGAAATTGTCTAGTAATAATGATAATAAAATGAATTAGAGTAATAAGTTAATTCAGGTGCAGTAAGATAGCGTCCAGGTGCTGAACAAAAAAATTATTAGATACAAATAAATAGTCTCTCTCTCTCTCTCTCTCTCTCTCTCTCTCTCTCTCTCTCTCTCTCTCTCTCTCTCTCTTCAGAACTATCCTGAATGGCCAACGCGTTCCATGGCTTGGCCATTTGTCGAATGAAATAATGAAATCTGTATTGTGAAGGTTCATAGAGTTTGGTGACGTCCATTTCAGCTTATTTCTAGGAACGAAGGTTTCCATCGAACACTTGAACACTGAGGAGTTGGTGCATTATGTATTTGCTCACCGCTAGAATGGAATTCAGTAGATTAATACCGGCAAGGAACACTTCGTAATATTAAGAGATTGCTAGGGATAACTGTTGCATATTTATTGAAGGGTATTGAATTATCATTAACTGTTTTCAGTGGAACATTATCAGTATTAATGTTATTACGTTAAGATAAAACTAGTTCTTTCATATGGCCACGTAACTCCTCCAGGACCTCATTCCCACTTGTTTTGAGGTCAAATTTTTCACTATCACCATTCACAGAATTCTCCGCTATCCCGGAGTCATAAATTGTCTATTTTCAATAAAATTAGGAATATTATATATATGCATGTGATATATATATATATATATATATATATATATATATATATATATATGTATATGTATATATATACATATATGTATATATATATAATATATATATATATATATATATATATATATATATATATATATATATATATATATATATATATATATATACTGAAAGTGTAACAAGAGGAAAACCCCGCAGTTGCACTAAGAATCAGTTCTTAGGAGAGGGTGGAGAGTAAGATGGAAGAAAGAGAACATGAAAGGAGGTATAGTAATGCCTACAGTGCACCACATGAGGAGCACTGACAAATTACCCCCATTATATATATATATATATATATATATATATATATATATATATATATATATATATATATATATATATATATATATTTATAGACATCAAGGGCAAATAAGTGCACACGAACAGTTAACATCCTCTATTGTGGCTGACGGCGTTTCGCAATATTCCATTGCATTTTCAAGGCTGCAGTAAAACAATATATTTTAATTATAAAAACGAACGTAAAATCAAATTACAAAAATACATTTTCCCCCTTGAAACAAACCTACCCAACATGCGGCTGAAAAGCTGAAGTTTCTTTGAAAAAATTGAGTAATTGTTGTTATATATGATATTAATGACAAAGAATGTTTAGATTAATTTCCACTTGCTATGCGCCCAGTGCCTACGCATTAACTCTCTCTCTCTCTCTCTCTCTATATAGAGTATATATATATATATATTTATATTTATATATATATATATATATATATATATATATGTTATATATATATATATATATATATATATGACAGTCTGTCCTTACCTTGATTATATCTCTATAAATATATATATATATATATTTTGAGTTGCTTGATTAAATTTATATGATCATGTTTGTGTTTTCCTTATTTTAAAAATTTGTTTTATGAAGTTTATTGTAATACATATGAAATATAATTGAGGTTATGTTACAATATATTTATGTTCCATAAATTACGAAATCTGGACATTTGGATAACACCCCAAGGGGTATGGAAGAGGTAGCCGTTAGCTAGTAATGCCATGCTTGCTCTTTACACTCCATGCTTGTGAAGGTACGAGGTTACTTCGAAGGAAGCACGTATTGTAGAGACCAAGGCCAAGAGAGACAAGGTCTACCCCATTGGGTGGGGTAGCCACCCACCTGGGGTAACTGCGTAGGCGATGACGTATCTTAGAGGTACCTGCTCATTGCGGCACCACTGCAAGGACGGCAAGGGGGTAGACAAAGCTCCGCCTACATGGGGGATATAGGGGAAGTGAGCAGACCTTCTCTTTCTCTTGGCCTTGGTAGAGACGGTTTGGTTGATCAGGTGCTGACGTACTCTCGTTGGTGTATGTTGTAACTGGTTCGTTTGTTGGTTTTGTCTTACCTTCTTTCCATCGACATCGCTTTGATATGGGGGTTTAAAATCACGCTAAATTATTCCAAGTTATATTTAGGATTGAGGCCTGTTAGGATGTATACAGTTCTTTGTTGGCACTGTATTTTCGAAATTCGGTTCCATGTATGTCACTGTGCTACCTAAAATGTTTTAAACGTTAATGTTGGCTTTTTAATTATATTTACTTAATCCCAGTGGTGTATTTGTGCCTTCCTATGTGGAAAAAATGTAATTTAGGTAATATTAACAATGGTAGATTGTTGACTGCGTCTTTTTACGAGGGCGACTGTTAACTGGACCTTAAGAGGGTAGCAAAGTCTTAGTTTGAGCCTGTGACTGCAGTAATATTCCCAGACAACATTTATTGGCAAGAGAAGTGCTGTAAGTGGTAGTTTCATTTATTTACCATTAGTTTCGTGCGGTGGCGAATTGATGTTCGTGCATCAGTGCGTTGTCTAGTTTCATATTTTGGAATCGTAAGTTTATTGCCAAATTCGTTGAATCACCGGTCGAGTTAAGGGGTACTTGAACGAAAGAACGCTGGGTTTCTGTTGAGAAATCAGGCGGTACTGGATGAAGGATAAAATAAATGGGATATTGGATAAAGATGTACGAGTGTGAACTGGATAAGGAAGATAGGGAACTAGAACTGAAAAGGCTAGAACACTCAGACTGATAGAACTTAAAAGGTTAGAAAGACCGTGTATTTGCAATGGCGGAGAGAGATAGGCTGCAGCTGGTTTGATCTCTAAAAAATTAGGCTAGTACCAGAATTTGGTGAAATTTACCCTTATGAGATTTTCATTCATCTTAAAGTTAAAGGTAATTCCACATGTTTGTCTTTAACTACAGCAGCGTCAATATTATGGAAGAAGTTTTAAAGTGTAATGAACCTATTCCCTTGTATTATAAAACTTGTTCAGGAGTTTCAAGACGAAAGCAGGCAAGATTTCTTTTAATATGCTCACAAATTGCGGAAGTTATTTCAAAAGTGATTTTGGAACGGTTCTTACGTGGTTTTTCATTTGAAGTTGAGATTTACCTTTGTGAAGAAGTATCGTTATAGAAAGCCATATCTTTGGTTGAGAATTAATCTCTTTTTTTTTTTTTTTCAATAAGCCTGGTCATGTGGTCTCTCACTGTCCACGCAGAAAGTCTGGGGAAAGACTCTCCAACAGGAAAAATGTATTTCCACTAGTTTCAGAAGGAAAGGATGTTACACCTAATTCCTGAGAAAAGAGAAAAAAATGAAGTGTGGATGTTATACAGAGAGGTTCAGGATACTAATGACATACTTCAGTACATTCAAGTTCAAAGGATATGTTTCTGTAACAGGAGGGTGCAGCCATTTCATAGCAGGTATTGAGGGATGCCGGGTAGCTCAGTTTTGATTTTTAAGGTCTTAAGTGAGGAGGAGCATATTTGACTGGTGAGTGCTTTCAGGTGTAGGAGGGAGGAAGGATGGTGAGGGTGGTATGCATGAAACACTTCCTGAAAGATCCTCACTAGACTTTTAGAAAAACAGCTTCCCTCTTGTGCCATTACTTGGTAGCAGAAATCTCCAGTAAGTAGTGGTTGGTTCTCATCCCATGCTGGATATGGAAGATTTATTTCATGAAAGTTGTACCCAAGGAAAAATATTAAATATAAGTCTGATAATGGATTAAAACTTGTGTATTATTGGGTTGTGGATAACTTGGTTAACAACATGTATGCTGCCATCTTCATCATGGGATGCGGATATGGAAGTATTGTGACCGGTTAGTCACCGTTTTCCAATAGAACAAAGATGGTTTGAATTCAAACGACATCTCCTATTTTTAGTTTTCTGGAAAAGAAAACTATTGTGACAGCTTTGTCTGTCCGTCCGCACTTTTTCTGTCCGCACTTTCTGTCCGCCCTCAGTTCTGAAAAACCACTAAGGCTAGAGGGCTGCAAATTGGTATGTTGATCATCCACCCTCCAATCATCAAACGTACTAAATTGCAGCCCTCTAGCCTCAGTAGTTTTTATTCTATTTAAGGTAAAAGTTAGCCATACTCGTACTTCCGGCACCAACAACGCAAGCCACCACCGGACTGACTGTGGCTGAGGCCACCATCGGACCGTGGCTGAGCTTCCTGGGCCGCGGCTAAGAGTCTCATGGGCCGTGGCTGAAAGGATCATACAACATTCTACGCTGTACAGGAAACTCGATTGCGCCGAAGAAACTTCGGCGCATTTTTTACTTGTTTTCTTTTTATTTTTCCTCCTTATTTTCGTATACAAATATCACAAGTTTTCACTCTGAGATCCTGTGCTAATCTGACTAGCCGGCAGAAGCCGTTCCCTTATTTTCGCGTGATAAGACACACGTAACGCACAAGATAAAAAGCACGAAATAGAACTCTCATTCAAAACATGAATTTTATATCAAAATAAATGATTGAAAATAACAAATGTTCTTTATCCAATATTCACCTATTAGACAGCTGAGTAGCAAGGTGACCCCGAAGCACCCTAAGGTACTGCTGAGGTTTTACTTAGTCAGCATTTAATGCAGTGACAACCCGCCCGAGTTCACTCTCACTCCAATTTCTACGATTCCTTCATCGCATCTTCTATAATGTAAAGAACAATATATTTATTAATATTTAATGCTTACATAAGCATACACCACCCAGTGTTCCAGGTGTGCTGGCTGGAAGCGGGTGCACAAAGCTGAAGTTTGAAAGCTTAGGAGAAAACATTGTACTTACTGATAACAATGGTCTCTTGGGAAATCAGAAGACAGTTCATAGTCCAGGAATACATAAAGATGTAAATTAGGTAGAGTTGCCATCAGTACCAGTGATAGTTGGATTATTTGGAAAGGTTGGTCCCTTACCAAATACTAAATTGAATGCAGTATATCCTTACTTGAGAAACCCAGTTGACAGTCGAAAAGGCTCATCTGACATACCCAGGCCATGAAATTAGAAGTGGAGGGTTTTTTTTCCTGTAGATGCAAATAATTCTTTGATACAGTTTCCTCTGCTACCTGTAAGAAGCTGCGGAGACTCTCGGCATGAGAGGTTTTTATAGCAGATTTTGCCCAGATGTGTGATTGCTCCTCTAATAGACCTGACTGTTTCGAGAGGAAGTTTATGTAGTAGGAGGAAGTTTGCCAGCAGTTCTTTAAAGTGTAAAAGAGGCCTTTCTCCATACAGGTAGATGCCAGTAATGTAAGAGTTTGGAGCTGTGCTGCTCCCGACTGTTAAAAGCAGAGCACATAATTTTCTTCAGAAGTGAAACTGTACTAAAGGGCCTACTGTACAATAGAGGAGGTACGTCGACTATTAAAGTCAATTGAGAGAAATTGGGAGTCTGTGGTTAACTGTGATCAGTCCATTAACACAACTCTTAAGAAAAATAAGAACCATAGGTTGACCACATGATGTTTGGCCATTTAAGCCTACAACCTCGTTGTAAAGTACATAGAGAAAGGCGAAATGTCAACTTTTATCTGACAGGTGAAGAATTCTGTAAGGCGGGAGAGTTGTGACAGCTAGTCCTCCCTTCATTGTATAATATTGGAATTGATGCACATGTCTGTGTTCCTTATTTGTATATTGTTCTGCAATGTATTGTAAAAGACAGTGACATTTTCATAAAATCTGAAATTTCCAAGGAGCATGGAAGCACAGAAGGTACAATAGACCGATTGGTTGGGCGCTGCGCTTCCTTCCTTGTGCTGAAGTGGTAGATAACATTCATTTTTGTCCTGCCTTTGTTCCATTAAGGTAACGTTGGTGTTGAGGTGTCTAAAACCTCACTGTAAATATTTACTCTGGGTTATGTTTAGGATTAAGTGATATGCAAAATTATGTAAATTATTTAGCAATGTATTTTTGAAATACGTTGTATTGTCGTTGTAATACCTTTAAACCTTGGCACACGTTGGTCCATTTGTAATATGGTATATTTGCATAATTCTAATGGTGTTTTAATTTGCCTCCAACTGGACAAAAAGGAAATTGGAGAGAAATTCGAGGAGTAATACTGAGAAAATTAACACTTGCCATATTTACTGCTTCTTTGCTGTTGCTTATTATGAGGGTGACTGTCGTTACTTGTATTCGTATAAACTGGCTGCAAGTTTAAGATATTTTATTCAGAAGATAACTTTTAAGTAAAAGTTACTGTGTTTTTCCTATTCACGTAATTATACGGAATAAATAAGCTTAAGCCTTTATGCAACATCATCGGAGGAAATGGAAATGTTTGAGAGGGAGAGAGCTATTTAGCCCAATGAAGATGAGTGGTTTTTACTTTGTAAATATCGACAGAGTTTAACTAATTTCATTATACGTAACGTCCACGTTCGTGAGAAGGTACTGCAACCTTAAGATTCGGGTTTAATAACGTCTCCGTAGGGGCGGGTTAGTGCCGTCAGTGCACCTCATGTGGTGCACTGTAGGCATTGCTTAAGGTTCTTTGGAGCGTCCCTTCGGCCCCTAACTGCAACCCTTTATTCCTTTTACTGTACCTCCGTTCATAATCTCTTCCATCTTACTTTCCGCCCCCTGCTAACAATTGATTCATAGTGCAACTGCGAGGTTTTCCTCCTGTTACACCTTTCAGACCTTTTACTGTCAATTTCCGTTTCAGCGCTGAATGACCTTATAGGTCCCAGCGCGTGGCCTTTGGCCTAAATTCTATATTCTTTAATGTGTTGCGTCACACAACTTCTCATTTCATGTGCTGCTCTCATAATGGTTTTCGTTATTTTGACCTTTATTTTTTTAATGTTTTACATAGCCTTTTTTTTCCTGCGGTATGTGGAGTTTTGCATATTGCCATCGTTTCTGTAGAACCTCTTAAAAATTGATCATTTTGGCTCATTGGTCATTGTGGCTCTTTAACGCTGCTATACTCATTGATATTTTTAATATAGCTATAGTTACGTTTTTAACTGTACCTTCGTATTAATGTTCTTATCGCCTTAAGAGCCAGGAAAAATGAGAACTGGTAACTCCATCCACGTTTCAGCTGACTTAATTGCAAGACCAGACTGTAAGTTTTTTTGAAGTAGGCTACTTGGAAACTGAGTGCTCCATCTTGATTCTGTTTCAAAATTAGGTTTTCTCTATGGAAATTTTCGAAATAATTTTGGGCCAGTTTAAGGTTTTTAAAGATAAAAGAACGAATGACATAAGAAACCATAGTAGTACTAACTGTGATGCCTTTTAGTTTTCTGTAAAATAAAACTATAGAGATGGGTTTGTCTGTTCGTCCGCACTTTTTCTGTCCGCCCTCAGATCTTAAAAACTACTGAGGCTAGAGGGCTGCAGTTGATATGTTGATCGTCCACCCTCCAATGATCAAACATACTAAATTGCAGCCCTCTAGCCTCAGTAGTCTTTATTTTATTTAAGGTTAAAGTTTGCCATAGTCGTGTGTCTGACAACGCCTGAAGGATTAGATTTATTTTTACGTGGCTAAGAACCAATTGGCTCAGCAACGGGACCACCTGGCAGAAATGAATTTCTGGCTCAGAAACAAAATCGGTCGGAGATTAATCGGGCCGCTGCTCACCAGCGAGGAACTTGCAACGCTTTAAGACAAACCTGGCCGTGGCTTGCTGCTCATACAGAAAACTCGGTTGTGCCGAAGAAACTGAGGCGCATTTTTTGTTTTTGTTTATTATTAAAGTTGTTCGTCCTTTACAAGGACAACTTGTCATTTAAGATTCCTTCCTGTTGCACTCACTCTGGACAAGTCCTCGACCATTCACCACTCCAAGTATTGATCAGTGGCGAAGGTTTTGTCTTGTGGCCTAGATTAATGACCTGGCGGTATGTCTTCCCAGGGGTGACAGTAATGGCATCTACAAAAAAAAGGCTCACTGTAATGGATTATGGCTGATTGGTGGTTCATATTTCCGTAAGGGGGGAAAGTGAAAGTAATATTTTGCTCTTAGGTAACATATATCATCATGATCTTCGCCTCGTGTCGATTCCAAGTGTCTTATTTTATCTTATACTTGTGGAGGAGTTTCAACGAACTTAGGTACTGCCTTGGAATCATCACCCTAAATTATGATAGGACGAGGTAGAGGAGGACTGAGGAAAGAAAACGCGACGTAAAAAATGCGTCAAGATACTCATCCTCTATCGAGGCAGTAGGTCAACAAACCTCTTGCATAAAGGACTGTATTATTAAGGGAATGTTATTATATTACTAAGGGAATAATATTATTATTTATTTATTTTATTCGTGTATTTATTTATTTATTATTATTTTAGTTATTATTATTATTATTATTATTATTATTATTATTATTATTATTATTATTATTATTATTATTATTATTATTATTATTACGACCCCACAAGATTCAGAAATAAGAACCAGAACACACCAAATTTAGATTCTTGGTCGACATCGTACTCGGCTAGCACTCTCCTAGGCCCGCGTTCGATTCTTCGTCCGGCCAATGAAGTATTAGAGGAATTTATTTCTGGTGATAGAAATTCAGTTCTCGGTATAATGTGATTCGGATTCCACAATAAGCTGTAGGCCCCGTTGCTAGGTAACCAATTGGTTCTTAGCCACGTAAAATAAGTCTAATCCTTCGGGCTAGCCCTAGGAGAGCTGTTAATCAGCTCAGTGGTTTGGTTAAACTAAGGCACACTTAACTTAGATTCTTGGTGCTGGAGATAAATACTGGAAAAATATAAAATTTTACTCGAAAAACGTGAGAGAGAGAGAGAGAGAGAGAGAGAGAGAGAGAGAGAGAGAGAGACTAATGTAAGAAACTGTCTAGTAGAAAATTTCAGGGTCTGTGCCCATGCCCGGGTAGGTTCTTCGTCAGTTGTCCAAGGAACATCGAAAGTTTACAAAGCACACCCTATTGTGGAGGCATCTTAAATATACTGATAGGGCATATATTGCTCAAAAATAGATTAATTATCAGGAAACAGCTTGTGTTTCGGAGTATTGTTTTTTAGGATTAATATTATAAGCTACAGACGTATAGTGATTGGGAAAAAACCATTGCTGTAGTAATTGGAAAGAGTTCATAGGATGAGCATTTTCAAAATTCGTTTTGAAATATTTTTGCTTTACTCTTCATGTACTGTAAAAGAACAACCGTGATGTTGCCATTAAAAATGCGAGAGGTGAAAGATGAGTTTTAAAAGCAGGGACATTTAAATAATATTTTTGGCGAGATAAAGTGCATTATTATCCTTACTAGTTTTGTAGCAAGAATAGCAGTACCGGGAGATTTTATGACAAAATTAAGGTAAAGTGTAAGTGAAAGCAATTATTGAAGCACGAACTATGCAAGT
>NC_089757.1:20858264-20863264 GCF_040412425.1 Macrobrachium rosenbergii
TTAAAGTTAGTCATAATCGTGCCTCTGGCAACGATATTGGACAGACCACCACCGGGCCGTGGTTAAAGTTTCATTGGCCAAGGCTCATACAGCACTATACCGAGACCACCGAAAGATAAATCTGTTTTCGGTGGCCTTGATTATAAGCCGTGCAGAAAACTCGATTGCGCCGAAGAAACTCAGGCGCAATTTTCACTTGTTTCTCAAACAGTTTGGCCCAGGGAGAGATAGACAGAGCTATACAGAGAACTGAAGGGTTGTCATATTGATCAGTTACTTATTTCTCTTTACTGCCCAGCTTTATTTTGTCATCATTGATAATCCAAGTAATTCGAGTCAAATTGTGGACCATATCTCTCTCTCTCTCTCTCTCTCTCTCTCTCTCTCTCTCTCTCTCTCTCTCTCTCTCTCTCTCTCTCTCTCTCTCTCGTTGTTATAGCTTTGGTAAACCTTATGCTGGTAATGTATATGGTCCATGTAATATGCCTTGTGTGAAACTGAAGGAAAAAAAAGCATTTATAGGTGTATAACTTTGTTGACGTAATCAGCGAATTTACTCAGCGATGTAGGGTTGCAACTGGGCTGGAGAAAAAGACAAGCGAGAGCAAAAAGTAACAAGTAACAGACGATAGTGATTACTGCAACCGTCATCGTATATACCATTGTATCCAATTGAAAGACGGGAGGGTGGCGAAATCATTTATAAGAAATTCTCTATCGTTTTTGGTGTTCATGTTTCGTTACCATGACTACGATCACGCTCTTCTAAAGGGCAGTCGGTCTAATTCCCATGAGAAGCGTGTAACAAAAGAGCATCACCTCCCCTAAATGATCAACGACTCTTCCCATCCCCACCTCTACCCCCACGTATCCCCATCCCACCCCCGGTCTCGCAGGCGGAGTGAATCCTCTTTTCTCTATCGGGTTCCGTTTTATGAGGAAAAGATTGCAACGAAGCATTGGAATTTTAGGTTAACGTATGTAAAGTATCTTCTCCGGCGGAGCGGCAGGAGAAAAAAAAAGGAGGCTGCCTCGATTTCTCCGGGTAATTGTACACAGCGGCCGTCTCATTTCGTATTCATGGCGGCTGATAACTAAAAGCAGACGTCTCGAAAGTTCGGAAAAGCAAAAGGGAGAGATGAGCGCTCGGCTGAAGCTACGGTTAGCGGCGTCCGGAGAGGTAACCCCCACCCCCCTCCCCACCTCCCCATCCCTGTCCCTGGGGATGGGGGAGTGGGCCGAGGTAGTACCAGGGAAGGGGAAGGACGGGCGTTTGTGAGATCAGGTATACAGTTTTTTTTTCTCTTGGTTAAGAATTAAGATTTTTCTTCATCCTCATTTTCATTCTTCTCTGATGCTGAAAATTCCATGAATACAGAAAGGCCAATTTGTGTCAAGGCTGTTCATCGAGTGCTCTTTTTTTTTCTTGCTGAATAAGTAAAAAGGCCTAAACTGTGCTTCATTTAGCAGTACAATGTTGATAGCCGAAATGCTAATTATCATATCTGAAGATACGTTTGTAATATGTATTGTAACTGCCGACTGTGAAAATGCTGAATTATTAGATACTGATAATGCTGAAATATCAACATGAATAAGCTTTTATTTTGTACGATTGTATTTAAGGTTACAGTCTTTTTTTTATCTGTTTGTGTGCTAAAGTACGTAAGTATATCGTTTCCTTTTGGTTATAGTTTGGCTTTTATGAATATTCACATTATAATTAGTCAACTTTACAAACACACACGCACGCACACCCTCACATGTGTGTGTATGTATGTATGTATGTGTATATATACATAATATATATAAATATATACATATACACATACATACAGATATGTTTATATAAATATATATATATATATATATATATATATATATATATTTGTATATGTATTTATATAATATACATTATATATATATGTATGTATATATCAACTTTAAACACACACACACACACACCCTCACATGTATGTGTATGTATGTATGCATGTGTATATATATATACAATATATATAAATATATACATATACACATACATACAGATATGTTTACATAAATATATATATATATATATATATATATATATATATATATATATTTATTTATATATATATTTGTATATATGTGTATTTATATAATATACATTATATATATGTATGTATATATGTATATATGTATATATATATATATATATATATATATATATATATATATATATATATATATATATATATATATATATATATATATATATTTTGAGTGTGTGTGTGTTTGTTTGTTTTGTTAATGATTTATAACCTTTACCAATTACAGACTTACGTAGGACTTTCCGACTCTCAGTTATATTTGACTGTTAAAGTGACGTCATAACGGATTCATGAAGAAATTTACCCTTCTTTTCAATCAGTGCAGCGTGAAGCAATGTGGCGATTTTATAATAGACCATAATAAAAACCCTAATTATTTATGGCAAATTCTTTTAAGTCGACTAATTGCTTGTGTCGCTCATCGGACTTGGCGTTGGGAATGCATTAAGATAATTCGGTATAAGCCAAGTTCCCAAATTATTGTGGTTCATTGCCAGTGGATGGAATAATCCCCTCTGTTCTTTCTTTATATTATTTATTTGCATTATATGTATATATGTGTATATATACGTATATATATATGTATACTATATATATATATATTATATATATATATATATATATATATATATATACACATGTATATATTAATTATAATAATTTTATAGTAGAAGTGTGAAGACGCTGTATAAAAACTCTGTACGGTGTCTTGGTTGCTTGATTCTTTAGTTAGGCCTGTAACATGTGTCCATTAAGAGACAAGAATGTAAATAAGTTAGTCTTGATGAAAGGGGAAATATAGAGTGATGAATATAAATTGCAAAATCACTAAAACAACTGAACTGAAATCAGCTGACCCAACAAAAGTAGAGTGTGTAGCTGTATTTAATATAGCAAAGCAATTCATTAAAGACATTTTGTGCACCTAACAAAAGTAGAGAGTGTAACTGTATTTAATAGTAAAGCAATTCATTAAAGACATTTTGTGCACCTAACAAAAGTAGAGAGGGTAGCTGTATGTAATATTAAAGCAGTTCATACGAAAAATTTTCGTAATTCGATGTCGAAATAGACTTGCGGGTCTAGAAACCGTATCGTTAGTGGTATTGACAATCGGTAAAGGCCTGACTAACTTCAGGAGTGTTTATCAGTATATCGAAAAGAAGTACTGAGACATGGAGTAACGAGACGTAACACTTGGATATTTGATGAGACCTGAGAAGTAATAAAGAACGTAACCCAACGTAACCCTGAGAAAAATGTCAGGAAGGAATGTGAAGGAATGAAGTACAAGAAGAGATAAAAGAGAACATCTGAAACATTAATTTGCTTGGAAGTCCCCGTAGAGGGGTAGTGCCGTCAGTGCACCTCACGGGCTGCACTGTAAGCATTACTAAGGGTTCTTTGCAGCGTCCCTTCGGCCCCTAGCTGCAACCCCTTTCATTCGTTTTACTCTACCTATTATCTTTCTTCCATCTTGCTATCCACCCTCTCCTAACAATTATTTCAAAGTGCGACAGCAAGATTTTCCTCCTGTTACACCTTTCAGACCTACCTACTCTCAATTTCCTTTCCAGCGCTGAATGACCTCATAGGTTCCAGTGCTTGGCCTTTGACCTATATTCCATTCCATTCCACATGCTTAGTGTACTTTGAGGAAGTTTCGTTGGCGGTAAGTTCTTCATTGGATTGGTCGATATCGTACTCGCCTAGCACTCTCCTAGGCCCGCGTTCGATTCTCCGGCCGGCCACTAAAGAATTGGAGGAATTTATTTCTGGTGTTAGAAATTAATTTCTCGGTATAATGTGGTTCGGATTCCACAATAAGTTGTAGGTCCCGTTGCTAGGTAAACTAGTTGGTTCTTAGCCACGTTAAATAAGTCCTAATCCTTCGGGCCAGCCTAGGAGAGCTGTTAATCCAGCTCAGTGGTCTGCTTAAACTAAGGTATACTTTTCGTTGGTGGTAGGGTAGCCCACAGGATTGTTAGTTAAATAGCTGTGGGTAAAAGGGAAAAGAGGAAAATACCCGTCAAAGGGAAGGATGGGTCAATAATGACATCAGATGAAGGAGAAAGCTAACACTGGTGGAAAATTTTCGTGCGGGTGTGGATCAGAGATATGTGGGGGATATTGTGATAGGGCATAAATGTACTAATGTCTAAATTTTTTTTCGGATGAGCTTGCTAGCCCATGCCTTTCTGCACCCTGCTTGCACCCCACCACCAGTGACTAATTTCCAGGTAAATTCTCTGCGTAGGTGAATATAGATACAAATGATTTTTTTTTAAGATAAAGGTTAAAGTCTTTTATCTCCCATGGAATCGATCTCGTGGTTCTTGCAGGCGATACTAGGAAGCCAACTATTGAAATACATTAGATGTATATATATATATATATATATATATATATATATATATATATATATATATATATATATATATATATATATATATATATATATATATATATATATATATATATCTGTGTGTGTATTATACTCTAGAATCTTTGCCAGTCTTTCTGTAATTTTTTTAGGTTTGGAAAATGTTTTCTTCTCCATTATTTCTCAATTTTCGTTGGTCAAGTCTTCTTACATAGTTAATTATATGTATTGTAACATTTCCTTGGTCCGTTGATTGAACTCTTTTTTTTTTTAGATTCAAGATCTTGTGACCTATTCATACCGTTTTCTTAGTTATGTTTATTTTTGATTAATACCATTTCTTGATTTATTTTTCATGGGAAGAGTAATTAAATCTCTCTCTGTTTCAAATTATTTAAGACACTATTGTGAATCAGAGTGAAATCTCGGAAAAAATATAGTTTTGGTTTTATTCATCCCGAAACACAGTAATACACAGAAAGCTTTTAGGTAATGCCGGTGAATATTGTACAAATATCCCCACG
>NC_089757.1:20868264-20880764 GCF_040412425.1 Macrobrachium rosenbergii
CTTTTTATTGGGATCCGCGCCCTCCCCCATTATACCTTTTCATGCTTCGTGTGCTTACTATTAATCGTTGTTGGTGTATACACACAATCGCACTTGTGAAATATTATATACTTATATCTAATTCACTATACCTTTAGAATAACTTACACGCCAGGGAAAATTATGGCAAGTCTTCCAATTGTAATTCCCTTTGGGTGTAAGCTATGCCCAAAACAGAATTTATGGCTAAATATGTGACCAAATTCTCTTGTAAGTGACCATCGTTATGTATCTACCCATCTATTTGTCGTGTCTATACACATTTATAATATCGTAAAACATACATTTATGGCACACTTGTACGTCAGCTCCCCAGACCGCTTGCTGTACGTGTACCCAAGCTCAGATGCAATTAAATACAAGCATTTTTATATTTTTATTTTTTCCACCTCACGGTCACGGAAGAGCGACTGCTCCATGACATTTTGTTATTCCTTTGCTTCAACTTTCTAAAACTCATTCTGTAACTGGGCCTCTGCTTCAGCTTCAGCGTTTTTTGACCATTTTTATTGATATTAATGGCATCATCCGCCTTGGAGTTCATTCAGCGCTAGTTTCAAACATTTATTTAATTGCGGTTATGATTCTCATTGATCCTAACGTGGAATGGAAGGTCTAATAATTTTAATTCTACCAAAAAGTTTTTAAAAATATACAATTAAGTTCATGAGCAGCCCTTTTATATGCGTCGTCTAACAGAAGCGGTTACATATAAACTGAAATAATAAAGGTACTGCCCTAATTTATTCTATTGGACAAATCTGTGATTGAATTGAATAGAGTTCAGGCCAGTGAGGCCATTCAGCGCTGAAAAAGAAATTTTAAGCAAAAGTTTAAAAGGTGCAACAGGAGGGAAACCTCGCAGTTGCACTGTGAAAATTGTTAGGAGAGGGTGGAGAGTAAGATGGAAGAATATGAATGGAGGTACATTAAAGGAACGAAAGGGGTTGCAGCTAGGGGCCGAAGGCACGCTGCAAAAAACCTTCAGTAAAGCCTACAGTGCCCCGCACGAGGTGCACTGAAATCTATGGTTCCCCGCCGCTTCCATAAAATATACCATTCTAGCACGCAAATTACGGCTTTAGTCGCAACTTTTTCTATTTTAAAAATTACCTGCTTTCATGCATCTGTGTAGGAAATTATCGCAAGATAATTTGTCAAATGCTCATTTCTTTATTCTTGCAGGGTAATTTGTTAAATGCTCGTTCATTTCTAAATCAGTCATTTTCCACTCTTGGGCAAGTGCGTTGACTTTTTCGCACAAGAACCCACTAAATAGTCTGGAAGCTTCCGACAAAGCTCATATGGTTTATGGCCTGTCCACACTAGCGGGAATACCCGTCGGGCACTTCCAGCCGATTATGTTTTCTCTCACTTCTGAGCCAGAGTAACCAGACAACCGCATCGTTCTCGCTCCATACTGTCGGTCAGTATGAAGGATGGATGTATGATATTTAAGGCAAAAGCCCAGGCACTGGGGCCAACAAGGCCATTCAGCGCCGTAGTATGGAAGAAGGGTTATGGGAACTGTTTGCCCGTCGGGCAGTGCCCGCTAGTGTGGACAGGGATTTACATTTTTTTTATGCTCCACTGATACCAAATTTTGAATATCAGTGAGTACTGACTAATGAAAATTATGGTAAGTTTGATCCAGTGCAACCACAAATTAGACTAACTGTAGCAAAAGTTTTAGCCTTGTTGGTTTGAGAGAAGGTTGACACCGGCCCATTTAATCATATTAGCTTTATAAATGCATAGCCATGAACCTATTACAAGGTTTGTTCAGTAATAATTTTATAATGTCACCACACTACCAAATACCAAAAGTAACCTCAGGCTTCTGTATTTACCAGACAAATATAACCAATCTGAAGTTACAGTATCAGTGGATCACCCGGTGAAGTCTTACTTTCAAGGAAACAAAACACTAAGGACCTTAAAAACAAACATTACCTCTTGCAGTTATGTATTTTAGTTTTCCAATTAATTCAGAGATCAAACGTATAGGAATATTTACAGAACCAAAGAAATAATTCTAGCTTTATTCTGATTTTAAACTCAATACAGCACAGCCTCTTACATTTCCAGACTTCTCAGTCTAGATAACATTGTAATAAGCAGACAAGATTAGTTACAAATCTCCCTACAAACATTACAACCTCTTATCAGGGATAACATTCCTGCCAGTAACTTAAAACAAAACTGATTCATTAACAGAAGCAGACCCTCCGCTGCGGTCACTAGCATTGATTTGCATGTTGGAATGAAGTTCTTTTGAAGTTCCACCCACGCCAACAATCGAGCCAAACTAATTTCACCGAACTAGTAGCGAATCAGGGGAGCACCGTCTCCAGGACCAGCTATCCCCAGCAACCGCTGGACATTCCTTTGCTACTAGGAGCTGGTCACTCTGGATTCACAGGCCCACAGGCCAATTAAGTCTTCCGGAGCAATTATTCCTTTCCATCTCCTGGCCAAAGTGGTTAGCATGTTCTTGTCCAAAAGATTTAACCAAATCTTAAATCGTGCACCTCAACGTCGCAGACAGTCAAGGCCCTTCGTGTTCCTGTCAAAAAGTTAATTATTCATTAGACGAATTATATAGCGATTGCCATACTAAGCTGCATGCCTATTGATACAACCCATCAGAGTGACATTTGAGCTTCCTCAGTTAAAGGATGACAACTTAAATTTTAACAAACTCATTCCCCCGTCAATATCAAATCGTGGAAGCTACTTCAAATGTAGTACTTAACCCTTTGTTTAGGAGTGCACGGTAAGGCTCAGGGCTTTCACTGTTCAATCAAGTCATTATGAAGCAGGAGTTCTACCTTCTTGGAATATTTTGAAAGGAGGGAATCACTGGATTTTACCGATTGGTTTGGTTCCATGTAAAAGCATGGCTACAGATTCTATGAAGAGAAACTAGACAATACAGTACTTTACCAATAGGCACTTCAACTTTAACTTGCCAGTTATCCCCACATCTGCACAAACAATCTTCAAACCTTGAAGTTAACACTTCAAAACTTGACCAAGATTTTCTCCAGGAGTTCATAGAATCTGAAAGTACATTAAGATTTACACTAAGGATTTATAAGTGTTATTCTGAAACTTATAAGCGAGCATTCTACATGAATTCACTATTTTTTAGATTATTTATGTTTAGTATTACGGTTACGTGTTTGGGAAAACATAACTGATGTCTGGGATAGTTTAAGAATGACCTTCCCCTTGAATCAACAAACCCAAAGTGCTAACAGTATCCCCTCCAAAGTGGAGGACAAACAGATTTCCAAATTCAGGGCTAGTCTTTCCATAATTTAACTCAGCATTTGGAGAACCAAACCAAGAGCGCCATTAACTTTAAAAAATCAAAAAGATTCTCTCGGCATCACCTTGAAATCTCCGCTCTACCTCACGTTCATTAATCACATCAGCTCTTGGCTTAAGACTAATTGTTTATTTATGCCTTCGCATAAATAAAAGAATTTAGAGTACATTAGCTGCTTGAGTACTCATACTTCAGCGTCACTGCAGTTCTCTATTTGTACCATACTCTCACTACATGGTGAATGGCGCTTTCATGAAGTCAAGTATTGAAGTTTCAACATAACTATATTAAAAGCATACCAATATAAATCATTGAAGACATTTTAAGAACAGTCTCCGGCGTCTGAGTAGTCGTTACGACCTCGTTAGATCACTAAAAAAAAAATACTTGCACAATATTATACAGCCTAACTTCCACAAACTCGAAGATCACTTTTACACCATTAACAAAATACAGTGGATATCCATACAATCTCAGGCGGAATACAATTACTGAACACTCCATGAAAAAAAAACGCATACTTAACTTGAGAGATAAGCGACAGGCGATAAGTGAGTCACAGCAGCAGAGAATCTGATTGTAAGTCTAATTTACTCGCAAAGTAAACATTTGATGAAGCACAAGGACCTTAAAAACCCACCAAAACATTATCTCATGCAAGCATAAAGGAAAAGGGTAGTTTTTCGAATTGTCCAAGGATCCTAAAGCAAAAGAATTTACTACAAAGAGAGAGTACCAAAGGAATAAGTTTCCAGCTGAGATTCTCATAACAAACCTGGATCTATTCGGAGAGTTACACATAAAAATGACCTAAATTCTTCCATTCCTGTTGTGTCCACAAATGACCCAGTTTTGTGGCTCTCTATGAATAAGAAATCCAAAATGAGTTTCATTCATCTATAACGATGAAATGCCACGGAATATTATTTGATGATATGATTGAGGAAAATGAGACCATTTGTACCTGAATGCGTTTTATTTAGTGTTAGCTTCATTCTCCATTGTTCCTTTTAGATTATAGATGGAGAGAATGAAAAGCTTAACATAAAAACACTTTGCAGTAATTGTTCGGAAGAATACATGAGTCATAACATTGTATAAGTTTCATTACACATCTGCTTTTTGTTTCGCTTTGTATTAGAGCGACAGCGCAGTTATTTTATAACCACACTGACTTCTTAGTATGCAAATTAAGAAAGCAATAATACGGGGAACAAATTCTTTTGTAAATGTTCTGTTCAACAAAGAGACGAATTAAAATAAATCTTCCTTGACATTTACGAAACCCCTTCCATTCAATGACTAATCTTTCTTATGGTAATATCAATAATGATTTGAAAGATTACCCAAGAGAGAGAGAGAGAGAGAGAGAGAGAGAGAGAGAGAGAGAGAGAGAGAGAGAGATAGTAGTGAACATGAACGAGTAAGTTAACTTATAAATGTCATTTTGACTTTGCAGTGCTTATAGAGAGAGAGAGAAAGAGAGAGAGAGGGAGAGAGAGAGAGAGAGAGAGAGATCGTAGTGAACATGGACGAGTAAGTTAACCTATAAAATATTGGTTTGACTCTGCAGTGCTTAGAGAGAGAGAGAGAGAGAGAGAGAGAGAGAGAGAGAGAGAGAGAGAGAGAGAGATCATAGTGGACATAAACGAGTAAGTTAACTTACAAATGTCAGTTTGACTCTGCAGTGCTTAGAGAGAGAGAGAGAGAGAGATGGTAGTGGACATGTGCGAATAAATTAACCTACAAATGTCAGTTTGACTGCAGTGCTTATAGAGAGAGAGAGAGAGAGAGAGAGAGAGATGGTAGTGGACATGTACGAATAAATTAATCTACAAGTGTCAGTTTGAC
The DNA here is from genome assembly GCF_040412425.1 of Macrobrachium rosenbergii. NCBI lineage: Eukaryota > Metazoa > Arthropoda > Malacostraca > Decapoda > Palaemonidae > Macrobrachium > Macrobrachium rosenbergii. The sequence continues at coordinate 20,873,489 of NC_089757.1, forward strand.
TTTGCAATGCTTATAGAGAGAGAGAGAGGAAGAAATTTTAGAGGACATAAACGTATAAGTTGACCTGCAGATGTTAAAATAACTGTAATGCTTCTTAAATGCTTCACTTAGCTTGTCACGTGTCAAGTTCATGTCTCATTTTCGTGGTGTCGAAGTGATAACTGCTAATGTGTGGAACCTGAAACGAAAATCTATTATTCAGTAGCAAATTTTTTCTTTTTTTTTCTTTTTAGAATATTGGGATCTTTTTAACATTAAAAACAAATTACAAACAATTTGATATGGACATGAATAAATATCATTCAAGAAATAAGCATGATTGTAACGAATGTTACACTATGTTCGTGTATATTTACCTCACCAACTCTTAAAAACTTTCCTCTGTCAACTTATATTGCCTTGAAAATCTGTGTTACGTTATATTGTTACATTTATATGTATTTTCATGAATGTAAATCGTTCTGAAACACTCATTCTTCATTTTCTTTCTTTTTTAGTTTTCTGTTAAAGAAAACTATTGTGCCGGCTTTCACTGTCCGTCCGCACTTTATTCTGTCCGCACTTTTTCTGTCCGCCTTTTTACTGTCCACCCTCAGATCTTAACAACTACTGAGGATAGAGGGCTGCAAATTGGTATGTTGATCATCCACCATCCAATCGTCAATGATACCAAATTTCAGCTCTCTAGCCTTAATAGTTTTTATTTTGTTTAAGGTTAAAGTTACCCAGAATCGTGCTTCTGGCAACGATATAGGATAGGCCGCTACCGGACCGTGGTTAAAGTTTCATGGGCCGCGGCTCCAACACATCATACCGAGACCACCGAAAGATAGATCTATTTTCGGTGGCCTTGATTACAAGCTGTACAGAAAACTTGATTTCACCGAAGAAACTTGGGCGCATTTTTAACTTGTTTAATCATTGGCTTTAGATAGCTTTGGCTGTGACAATCCCTGTCTCGCAGTATTTTCTTTTCGCCATGCTCTCGGAAGGAGGCTGCCCTGAAAAAGTCATCCGTTAAAGTATTTTGTAAATGCACATAAACTGGGACAGCTTTTCGGCGCAGCATTTTCCCCTTGTTCCTGAGGCACGGTTGTTTTGAGAAGGGCTGTGTGTCATCGAAGCTTTTATTTTCTGTCCTCCGGAGCAGTAGCAGCTGCCTTCTCGAAACATTTTTTTTTTATTCGGTGCAGCATTTTGGCGTTGTGTCTGCCGTGCTCCAAGCCTTACCACCATTTTAGTTTTTGTCTTATATATAATTCACAGGTTGGAACCACTTCATAAAATGACTTGTTTGAGACTTCAAGGTGAATATTTCAGTGAAGTTGTATACGTCTTTTTCTTTAAACTGTTGTGAATATTATTTTCAAAATAGATTCACTGACGTGGTCTTTTCCGTTAAGTCATAAAATTCACCCAGAATATATTGATATTCGTCTACTTCTTGTTAAGGTGCTGCCACTCTATGAGGTGTAGGTTTATGGGAACTTTTGGATAGAAAAAAAATATTAATGTCATTATTGTTAATTATTTCTTGTATGCAGTCATACGGAGCGCTCCTAAAACCTATTAGAGTGACCATCAAGCATCCGCAGAATCAGAAAACAAGTAAAAAATGCGCCGAAGTTTCGTCGGCGCAATCGAGCTTTCTGTACAGCCGCTATAGCGCATAATCAAGGCCATCAAAAATAGATCTATCTTTCGGTGGTCTCGGTATAATGCTGTATGAGCCTTGACCCATGAAACTTTAACCATGGCCCGGTGATGGCCTATCCTATATCGTTGCCAGAAGCACGATTGTGGCTGACTTTAACTTTAAATAAAATAAAAAGTACTGAGGCTAGAGGGCTGCAATTTTGTGTGGCTGGTAATTGGAGGGTGAATGAGCAACACACAACACAAATTTTCAGCCCTCTAGCCTCAGTAGTTGTTAAGATCTGAGGGCGGACAGAAAAAGTGCGAACAGAAAAAAGTGCGGACGGACAGACAAAGCCGGCACAATAGTTTTCTTTTACAGGAAGCTAGAAGGAGCAAAGGGAACTTATGATTAAGATTAACATGAAAATAAGGAAAAAATGTAGCAATATTCTTGATTTATGTGCATATGCAATGCAAAGGTTACTATTGCAGTCACTGACTCCCGTGTTCCTAGAGCTTCTTAATTTGGAGCGAAACAGAGAAATTACAAGATTCTTGTCTCGCAAATGGCGCCGACTGTATTCGCAAGCATGAGGTGGACTCATGTCCGTATCTCTCGCTGTTTCGATAATGTTTTTATTAATAGGAACTGTTAGATATACTGCATTTTTCGTATAGGCGACCACAGCCCCCGCTCCTTGCCCTAATTTTAGGGCATTTACCCATTCGCTCCAAAAAAAGTCGTGTTTCCATGGCGGATATGCCTCCCTCCCCGACATTCATAATGAAAATTACTTTAAAACATAAGACAATAAAATATCTTAAATATAATTATCGGCAAATACAGCAATTTTAGTTTTAATTTAATCATACATTCCTTTTGATGTGAATGAATAAGCTGCATGCCACTCACACTGCTAGATTGTTTAACATTATTTGTATTGAGACGTGTCTATGGTTTAACACATTAGACGCTGAGCTGCTATAGATTTAGTGGAAAACTATTTGAATTCCTGAAAGATAGTTTTAAAAGAGAAATCTGATAGTGTTTTTTTTATTAGCTGGAGAGGCCTTCATGAAAATATGTGGCTCTTATTCTTACTTGTAGCGGGGGCTATACAGGACCTTGTGTGCTCATATATATATATATATAATATATATATATTATATATATATATATATATATATATATATATATATATATATAGTATATATATATATATATATATATATATATATATATATATATATATATATCTATATGTATGCAAGCATATACATATACATACATACATATATATATATACAGTATATATTCATACACATATATGATATATATATAAACACATATATATGTGTATAGAAATAATCAACATACAATCACGTGTGGAATAGAACATATTTCTGACTCACATCAGATCGAACCCAGGTCTTTCAATTGTATGGCCTACTGGGCAGCGCCCTTGCCTTTCAGTTGAAAGACCTGGGTTCGATCCTGATGTGAGTCAGAAATTTATATATATGTATATACATACACACACAAATATTAAGCCACGACTATCGTCTGATATCCAGTTCGCTATACCTTACGAATAACACCCCAGGGGAATTATAACGGACTAGTACAATGTACCTGGCAAGATTCGAATCTTTGCTTGGTTTAGAAACATCGGTAGACAGTGACGTTGACTACTCGGCTAAGGAAAAGCGTATCAATTGCAATTCTGTTGATGTAATTTATTCCCTGGGTATGGCTTATCGGATATTAAACATTATTTGTGGCTTTATATATGTATGTATGTATGTATATGTGTATATATATATATATATATATATATATATATATATATATATATATATATATATATATTTTTTTTTTTTTTTATAAATATTACTGCTGTTCGCCCTCGTAACATTTGATTGTAAATAATATCAGCCTGACCAAGACCGGAAAAGCCATTGTCCGCATTAGAGCGAAGTTCAAACTTTAACATCCGTTGGAGGGAATAATTTTAGCATTTAAACCCATAGAGAAATTTCCATATTCAACTTTAAAAATAGGTGGTCAAGGTCCTTTTTTTTCTTTTTACCTGTCTCTCGTGGCGAATGTTTTAACAAAGCGTAGACGCCTAAAGGTGATGACTGTAGTGGCCTGTTTTGACCCAGGCCGGTTTCAGAGAGACTGGAGCATTCGGTAGACATGTCCGACGGGGGCCTCTTCTCCTTTTCTTTGTCTATTATCCTATCAGGAAGTGAAGAAGAAAGACCCCCGGCGGTGTTGGTGCGCAAAGTCGCTTTTGTTCAAACTTCGCCCATTCTTTTATCTTTTTTCTGTATTTCGCATTTCTTTGTTTCCCCCTTTCATCCCCACTTACTGTATATGTGTTTTACGAAGTCTAGATTAAGCCTCCTTATTATGTTGTTAGCTTTTATTCCAGTAAAATACCTAGATTTAGGGTAAGCAACATCAGGTTAAATCTCGATGCTTTGTATGCCTCGCGTCCGGAAAGTTTGAAGAACCGTTGCGTTTAAAATCAAATTCATCTCAAATATTCTTTGTTAAGTTAATAACCCTAACTGGCGACCTTTGGCTAATTAACGACTGTCTTGAGGTTAACTTTTGGCTTCCAGTGGCAGGTTACGTAATCTTGGTTTGCAGGGCCGAAAAAATTACGTAAATTGAATAATACATGATCAACCAAGACCCTCACACGTAACAATATATAAGTAGGGTAAAAGGTGCCATTTGGCGTCCTGGCGTCCTGAACATTTGGCATCCTCAAGAAAGGGTGTCATTTGGCGTCCTCAGTTATTATTATTATTATTATTATTATTATTATTATTATTATTATTATTATTATTATTATTATTATTATTTTTGCTGAAGAAAATAACTTGCATATAAAAAAATTATGTAGTAGGGTAAAAGGTGCCAAGGCTCTGGAACTGATATGAGAGACCCACTGTGTGACTCATCAGCGGATGTATGACTGATAAAAGTTGAACCAATATAAACTATCTGTTATTAATCCCACTTTATCGATAAGAGTCTGATTAGGAGGAGGAGACACCTGCTGAACTGATATTATACATATAAATATATACACAATTCCTCTCTCTCTCTCTCTCTCTCTCTCTCTCTCTCTCTCTCTCTGTCTCTATATATATATATATATATATATATATATATATATATATATATATATATATATATGTATATATATAAACCTATACACACACGTATGTATATGTACATATAAACCTGTACATATTGTTTACACGCAGTAAGTATGTACATATATTTGTGTATATATATATCTAGATGGATATGTATGTATGTATGTATGTATGTATAAAACAGGTCAAACGTAACATTACTTTATCTTTCGCAAATATTTGGTGAAGTCGCCTGTTTATATTCAAATTCTTGGCACCTGTTATCAATTATTCAACTTATTAATGAAAAGCCGTCATTATTGAAATGCGTGACGAAATTAAAATATATTTCCATTAAATTTTCTCTCAGAAAAAAGGTAAAGTAGAAAACGAATCACTATATAAGCACACACACACACACACACATACATAGACACGTGAAAAGAAGTTGAGTGATTGAGGCATATCGTTTCGACCTTCCGGGAACTTTCACAAGACTGGCTCCAGCGTCTCCAGAGAATCCCCGGGCCTTGCTTACGGAGCCTCATCTTCTAGCGGAGCTTTATTTATGTATACATACAATTATACATAATTATACATACATATACTTAGAAAAAGAGATGAAGAATTATTCCAAATCATTGCCATCTGCTGAAGTCCCTGACATTCCCGGGAATCCCAACAATTCGAAGACTGGAGCAGCTCAGTGGAGACGAAAATGTTTCTGAATCCAGATGTCACGTGTCCGATTACAGAACTTGGGATAAATCAGGACACAGTTCATCGGTATGGAGCGGACTCTCCTCTTTGTGAAGACAGATGATCAATTTCCAGAAAACGAGGAAGCCAGGTCAACGCAGACGCAGGAGACACGACAAGGAAGAGCTTGAGCGAGAGGTCTCCTCTTGCCATTGGATACCTCGACGTGGGGAAACAGTGATACTGATTTCACATATTCCTCAGTGGCAACCTCTGGCGTGGCCTAAAATCCCGTAAGTGCAATGCCTACCACATATGCGAAATTGATTTTCCCACCTTCTGAGAATTTTAGTGGCAGGAACTTGCTCATCGAGGAACGCCTTCAGCACTGGCGTGTTTCCTACAGTCAGCAGCGAAATAACTGGTTTCGGGACTCTGCATAGGGAATCATCTGTTTTCACAAAAAGCAGAGACGCCGTAGGCTCTTGGCCAGCTAACAGAGCGAAGAATGGGGAAGGCCCATCCCTGGTAAAACTAAACCCCATTTCAGTGATGCTTTGTTGGTGAAGATGCCTCAGGGCTGTGATCAATTGTGATTGTCAAAGGCCAAAAAAATATAATATATATAAAATATATATGTATATATATATATATATATATATATATATATATATATATATATATATATATATATATATATATATATATATATATATATATATATATATATATATATATATGTGTGTGTGTGTGTGTGTGTGTGTGTGTGTGTGCATGTGTATATGTGTGCGTGTGAGTTTGTGGAGTGTGATTATGCTCGTGTGTGTGTTTTGCGTGTGTATACTTATATTTCTTCAAGCAGGCGTTCAATGGCTTTTTCAGTTTAAAGATGAGATAAACTGTATGTTTTAAAATTGTAAATAATATTTGCATAGTTATATATACAGATATACATATTAAATTTGATATTATGATGCAGCGAACGATACCGAAAGGCCTTATTTTTTTTATGCAAGTATAAAAATGAATATTCCCAGAGAAATTCTTTAGAAGTCTTTTGAAAACGTTCCGAAACGTTTCCATCCATTTATTGTCTCTATTCGTCGAGCGAAATGTATCATTTACGTTTTGTGCCAGGATGTCTCGAATAAGGCTTTGAATTTAAATGTATTTGAATTGGATGTTGGGTGTAATCCCCTCTGAATATTCCAGAATGTTTGCGATTTAATCTCTCTCTCTCTCTCTCTCTCTCTCTCTCTCTCTCTCTCTCTCTCTCTCTCACTAGAGCGCTTGGGTGCTCTTACTGTGGAATGATCTCTCATTACATAATTTTCAGATACTAATATGTATCTTGAATTCTGTAGTCATACAAATTAGAGCTGGAATATTCTCCTTCTCTCTCTCTCTCTCTCTCTCTCTCTCTTTTCTAAAAAAGGCGCTTGTTTGCTTGCGTGCTCTTGCTGTTGGAATGGTCTCTCATTACATAGTTTTAAGATAATAACATAAATCTCGAATTCTGTAGTCATACAAACTTGAGCTGGAATATTCTCCTTCTCTCTCTCTCTCTCTCATGTTCATGGTATACGTAACGATCTCCTATGCATTTTGCCTAACTCAAGTGATTCACGAGAGTGGCCGAACTCTGTCCCTGACGAGAGAGAGAGAGAGAGAGAGAGAGAGAGAGAGAGAGAGAGAGAGAGAGAGAGAGAGAGAGATCCCTGAATCCGTGGAAAGTTTTAACCGGATTGCATTGAAGAGGTCAGGTGAGATACGGGAAGCGCGA
>NC_089757.1:20888264-20980764 GCF_040412425.1 Macrobrachium rosenbergii
TATAGAGAGAGAGAGAGAGAGAGAGAGAGAGAGAGAGAGAGAGAGAGAGAGAGACCCAAGTAGGTAACTAGGATTAAATATTAAGGTTGGTGGTAGGATGAGAGTAGGTGAAGGTTGAAACGTAGCAGATATCTGAAAAAGATGGGTAGGAAACATGGGATACCTACAGTATAACAAAAAAGTTGGGAATGTATGAAGAGATTGTTAAGCAAATTCTACTCTACGGAAGTGAAGTGCGGCTGGTGAACACGAACGAATGAAAAAGAATGGAAACTGTAGAGAAGATTGGTATACCTAATATATATGGCATAACAAGGACTGAAATGGTGAGGATTGTGGAGATACGTAGAATGAGCGCTAAGATTGTTTGCATAGTTGAAAGGATGGGTCAGAGTGTTGCGAAATGGTTCAGTCCTGTGAAAAGAATGAAAGATGATTGGCTGGTAAATGTGTATAGAATTCGGACGTGACGGGAGGATGAGGGAGAGGAGGACCTATAAAGATGGATCGATGGCGAGAAAGAAGCATTGGATAATAGGACAAAAGTTACGTATACGTTAGTTTAATCAGACCACTGAACTGATTAACAGCTCTCCTAGGGCTGGCCCGAAGGATTAGACTTATTTTATGTGACTAAGAACCAATTGGGACCTACAGCTTATTGTGGAATCCGAACCACATTATAGCGAGAAATGAATTTCAGTCACCAGAAATTAATTCCTCTAATTCTTCATTGGCCGGCCGGAGACTCGAACGCGGGCCCAGCAGAGTGCTAGCCGAGAAGTGTACCGACTCGTCCAACGAGGAACTGGATAATAGGACAGAAGAGGACTCATCATCTATGAAGCGGGAGAGTGTGTGGCGAATGGGTGAGTAAGAGGCTGCATCTATGAACTTACTAACTTATTCAAATGTTGTTTTTGATTGAGGTGGCTTTATGCCAGCACGGGCTCTTACTCATGGAGCAGCCCGTAATTTTTATTTAAACAGCAAACAAACAGACAGGTCAGTAGCTCTTGCGAGCGGAAATGTAGTGCCTGACACGAGGCGAACAAATCAGAGGTCAGAGTACAATCAACTGTTTGTTGGAAGATGGAAAGATGCACATAAATCACTATACAAGACACGAATGAAGTTATGATACATATAGCTGGAATGCTGACATTTTAATGTTTGCTCTAAGAATGATACATTTAACATAACAATATTATGAATGACATATGTACAAGAATGCGCAGAGATGCTCGTTGTGAGGAGATTAGCCGGCCTGGTAAGATGGACGGTGTGTGGGTCCGTGTGAGTGCTGTGTTGACGTGCTCGACAGGCCGCTGATGACCCTTCTGCGCAGGCGTACGAATCGGACAATAATGGGGAAGTTGTCTGGACTGGGAGTTCACCGACGATTTTGCAGTTTAAGTATGAATTGTACAGAGATCATTGGCGTCATGCTTGCCTCACTAGTATGAAGGCCTAAGATCGAATCCCGGCCGAGAATGAAGCACTTTATTGTTTCAATCCATTAAGCCTTGTTAACTTAGGCAGTGAATTAGGTACGTTATAGTGAGTCGATTGTAATGGAACACAAAAGAACTGTTTGGGAATAGGATCTCTCTCTCTCTCTCTCTCTCTATATATATTATATATATATATATATATATATGTGTGTGTATATATATATATCTTGTGTGTGTATGTTTATGTGTATGTATGTTTATTCGAGGTGTATAAGAAATATATTTTTTCTTAAACTCTGAAGGAAATATTGGGATTTTGTAAGATAAAAAAGTAACTTCAAATCCCTAGTATGTACCAAGTCCCCAGATCATTCAAGTAAAAGAACAGATAAGCTTGAAGTAGAGTAAACTAAATATCCTTCACAAGGTCCAAAAACATGAAGATAAAAAATTTAAGCGCATTTTAGGAGCCAATGCCTTCAGATACCAAAATTTCACTCGATTTGCCGTTCTAGGATCATTTGGTGGATCAAGCTTCTATATAATTCATCGTAAAGTACAGCTTTTGATCATGAAGTCCAAGATGATATTTGAAAGTGTGAACATTATACAATGTACTAGTTTCAGTTTAGTATCACGCGCTTTTGACAAATTTTGACTGAAGTTGAAATTTATCATGAAAAGAAGTTAAGCCTCACAATGTATTGACAAAAATGTTATCAAGGAAATATAAGACGCTCTTTGTGCTTTGTTGTTGACCTTCATCTAGAAAATTTTTATAGCAGTCTAATCACAATTCAGAAAATGCTCGTAAAAGTTCGAGATTCTTGTTAAAAAATTAATTGAAAACGAAAAGTCTGTTTTGAAATTTCATATGAGTCCCGAAAACATTTCAGGAAAGTTCCAGTTGACCCCTCAAATTAATCACCAAATCTTAAGAGAAGCCCCAGTTTTATGTAAGAAATGTACAGTATGTCATTCGAAAATGCAAAGAAAATCTCCCTAAACTTTCCGAATACTTTGAAGAAATTCATGAGAGGTTCCAAATTAATTCAATTAAGAACTTCAGTTTAAGGTTCAGATGCAATCGGAAAGTCAGTTAAAAGTTCCATAAGTATTAGTAACGAGCTTGTTGGCGCGCGCTACGCGCGCTGGAACCCGGCGATGCTGTCCCCCCCTATCCTCCCGATCCCCTGCCTACCCCGCCTCCAACCGGGGCGGACAAACTGGTTTGCAGGAGGAGGTGGATGTCTCCCCTACCCTCCCGTTCTCCTGCCTACCCCGCCCCCACCCAGGGAGGACAAACTGGTTTGCAGGGGGTGGGTGGCTGTGTCGTGTCTCCACTACTGTCACTAGAGGGAGGACAAACAAGATCCACTCGGATTTTATTATTATGGATGATTTGAAGTTTTAAATACATTCATGGAATTTATTTTTGATGTCCCAAAAGTATTGTGAAATTTTAATTGAAATCCAAAATGCGTTGGACATTTTTATGAAAATTCCTGAAATCATCCAGTATTCATTTAAATCCCCAGAACAATTCTCAAATCTTGCGTTGGAGTCAGAAATAAATATAGAAAATTTAAGTTGACTTTCTAAATTGATTTACGAAATTACACAATAAGTCGCGAATTTTCAATAAATTATTGGACCTCTCTCTCTCTCTCTCTCTCTCTCTCTCTCTCTCTCTCTCTCTCTCTCTCTCTCTCTCACACACACACACACTCTCTCACATTTACATTCAACATTCACATTTCACTTCCAGAGAGAAGAGTAGACTTAAAAAATTATATAATTACGCGAAATCATTTCTCTAAACTATTACCATTATATATCTCAGACGGATTGAAAATTATATTTGATATTGCAAAGCAAAATTATTGTGTAACCTAGGAGACAGTAAGAATTGTTTTTTATGTAGACAGCATAACCACTTTGGGTCAAGGAAGAGAGAGGAAAATTAGAAAAAATTAATCTTAAGGTTACTTTTTATCACAAGTTTAATTATTGGACCTTGGAGAAAAGCAATATCTTTTAATCTGAAAGCTTAAATAGCTTTTACTTCTTAGTTCTCATTTCTTGGAAGGAATCGCTCCAGGTTGTAGCTAAAGGCATTTAAGTTCTCAGCAAGTCTTTAGGGGTGAGGTTGCAAGCCCTCCACCACAGCTGGGTCGACTGTTGGCGGTAGGCAGGCGTAAGTCACGAACCTTACTATTGCGAGCACAGCAAGCTACAGCAGAGCTAAAATAATAGTTCACCTTGAGCAAAATAAAATTTTTATGCATAGTAGGAGGTATATTTGATGTTCACAAATCTCTGGAAATAGGGCAGAATTATTGTTGTTTTTTCAAAGAAAGTAATTTATGATAACGAGAAAGAAAATGAATTTTGATTTTGTATCACTTTTTCCTGACACGGAAAGCACGGTTGCATGTCCCGTAGCAACATTTATTTTCCTCCGCCTGCCTGAGCGAGTCTCCCCGTTCTTTCGGTAATTACTCTATTCGATATTCTTCAGCGGAGAAGTTAAGCGAATAAAGTGGGTCGGGAGTGGAGACTTCGCTGTCTTTATGATACCTGATCTTAACCCGGTGAAAGAGAAAGAATGGATAATTCAAATGAATTTTATTAAAAGCTTCTTTTGTATTGTCATCACGCGTGTTTGTGTTTGAATTAAAAAAATCCTCTTATTAATGGTAGTAATGTGTTCACTAACATTTAATCTTCATGCGGGCGGGGGGAAATATGAGAATTACACGAATGGTAAATAGCGAACTGGTAACTATCAAACCCAGTGGGCAGAAATAAAGCGATTGAAATGGGGAGAAATAAAGCAAGTGGCAACTCTAATCCTATGCTCGTGGTAGCAGTGGGGCAAACTAGTTGATGACCAGTTCAGTTGTCCTCCGACTGCCGAACCCGTAACGTCAGACCACGGATTACGCTGTCCATTCTCTCTCCACAAGACATATTAGACTTCGCGATTGACTCGTAGATAAAGACTCCCCACAGCTCGTTCCATTTGTCATTGTTCAGAAAGACAACTACTCTTTGCTTTGTATCCACTATGTTTGTTAATACTTTCTCGTAAGTGGTTCAAGAAGTTCGCAAATGAAAAGTTTTCAAGAATGGCCGGTGTCATGGTTGGACTAAAACTTTTGGCGGTTCTTTGGGCGGTGCTCGCCGTTTCGAGAGGTTAGTGAAAAGTTTTTTTTGTTTTTGTTTAGCTTGTTCTCAGCAGAGGGAGGACTATGTATAGTCTGTCACCACAATGCATATTTACATGTACTGTACATTATATATGTTATGTGTATGCTTAATATACTGATATCTGCATTATTTCTTGCTCTGCAATGCAGATCCTATCTTGAATGAGAGTGGGAGAGAAAAAATGACCGTTTTATGGATGCTGGTATAGTTTTTATAGTTTGTACATTTATCATTATAATTTACATACTTCAATCCTTCATTTAAGTGGTGTTTCCGTCGTTTTTTCTCGGGTTTATTACACTTCTTACGGAATTTCCAGAATTTTTTTGTACATTTTTTCCCCTAATAACTGAGCGAGTGAGCGAGATATAGACAATTGTTCCCCTCACAATCGGCTTTTCCTCCAAGAATAAAATTGGTAACATAATGTTTATTTTTATAAAGGACCTGCTAAGGTACCCTGGGTTGAGTTCTAACCTCCTGGACCACTTTTCTTCTGTCGTAGTGTAATTATGATTATTTTTATTACGCAGAAGTTAAAGTAAATTATCTCAAAACTTGATTGATTTTCACTTTTAGTAAATATCCGTGAAAATAGTTTGTAAGAATTATCCAAATTGCATCAGTAAAGAGCAAACAAATATTTTGTAGTTACTGTGTAGTTTGTATTATATTCGGTAAGATTTTTCAAGAAACACTGAATATTTGTATTTCAGGATTATTATGAATTTCAATATTTATCAGTGAAGTTTCAAAACATTCTTGTCAGATTTTGACTCAATTTTCGTTATTCGCAAATTTAATGAAGGTTTTCCCAAATTTTATAGTTCAGTTTTCTTAAACTTTTCCATTAATTTCTTTTAGGAATTCTCTTAGATTTATTAAGATTTTCTTATTGCTATTTTACTAAACTTATTTTTCACCAAATCTCATGGAGAATGTTCATAAATTTCCAATAATATTTTCCTTTGGAAGGTATTGCTGACTTGGATGTTAAATCATATAAAAAAAAACTAGCGTCGAAACTTAATGATTAATTACGCCGGGGAGTTTTTGTTTCTCCACATAAGTCATTGAATGTCTTAACTTTTAAACGTATTTCAAGAATCAGGTTTCGTTCTCTAGAAGGGAACTGATTTAGATGTAGTAATATATTTCATTACATGTTTTTTTTTTTTATTATTTCAGCGTTTAGTGTATTCCAAGACATTGCCGTGTTAGTCGCAGCTTTTGTTCTTCCTGCCCTTCTTCCTCCACCTCGCCCTGATTTTCGTCTTATTATTTTTGTTGTTATAGGTCGAGTTTTAGTTTTCTGTAAAAGAAAACTATTGAGATGGCTCTGTCTGTCCGTCCGCAGTTTTTTGTCCACCCTCAGATCTTAAAAACTACTGAGGCTAGAGGGCTACAAGTTGGTATGTTGACCACCCACTCTTCAATCACCAAACATACCAAATTGCAGCCCTCTAGCCTTAGTAGTTTTGATTTTATTTAAGGTCAAAGTTAACCATGATCGTGCGTCTGGCACCGCTATAGGTGCCAACAACAAAGGCCACCATATGGCCGTGGCTGAAGTTTCATGGGCCGCGGCAGAGAGTTTCACACAGCATTATACACTGTACAGAAAACCCGATTGCGCCGAAATTTTCTGCGGATTTTTTACTTGCTTATTTTTAAATTCGGAAGACTAAAATAAAAAAATTTGTAATTTTAGTAATTAATGGTTACTACTTATGGTTTTATGCCAGTTATGATAAACGTCAATGAATATGTTAAAAATATGAATAACTGCATAGCACACACAAATATATACACATATATATACATATATATATATATATATATATATATATATATATATATATATATATATATATATATATATGTGTGTGTGTGTGTGTGTGTGTGTGTGTGTGTTTGTGTGTGTGTGCGCGGGCGCGTGTGCTATACAGTTATTGACGATTGTCACATCCATTACCCTTTATCGTAACTGATATAAAAATATATATGTACACATTATATAATATATATACATATATATATATATATATATATATATATATATATATATATATATAAATAGAGCTGTTATTCCTTTTTTTTTGTTTCATTGATGCGTTTATCATATATTGATGTATATATTTATATATATATATATATATATATATATATATATATATATATATATATATATATATATATATATATATATATATATATATATATATATAGGAGAGATAGAGAGAGAGAGAGAGAGAGAGAGAGAGAGAGAGAGAGAGAGAGAGAGAGAGAGAGAGAGAGAGAGAGAGAATATATTGCCTTATTTGCTAGTGACTATCTTTAAATTCAATCAAGATTGGATATTTGTACGTAATTATTTATAAATACATCATTTCTCTCGGTTTACCACTATGTATAAGGTAAAGTATATGATATTGTTTAAATAATAAAATTCGAAAACTCTTAAGGCCTTTGTAATCTCATTCGTTCGAGTTTATAACATGAACAAAACGAAAAAATCGCATGTATTGATTATATACCGATTATAGAACATTGTGCAGTGAATATTTATTTTGCTGTGCATTTTGTGCTTTACAAATTATAACTATTCTCTTTTAAGAGATGATGGTGGGATGGGCAAAACAACCTTTTCTTTTAAGGCTGGTTTGAAGGAAACCAAATTGAAGGGTTTGGGGCCCATATTGGGATAGTGCCTTCATTGCAGTAGACATTACATAAGGCTCTTTGCAATGTCTCTTAGACCACTACCTGCAACCTCTTTCATTCATTTTACTGTACCTCAGTACATAATCTATTTCTTCCATCTTGCTTTCCACCCTCCCCAAACGGCTGTTTCATCGTGCAACTGCAAGATTTTCCTCCTGTTACACCTTTTCAAACATTTTTACTTTGTTTCCCTTTCAATGCTGACTGACTTCATAGGTCCCAGCTCCTGGCCTTTAACCTAAATTTTATATTCCGTTTATATTTATTCAAGATTTTGGGAAGAAAAAAGTTGAGCCTGAACATCTGAGAAGGAAGCGATAGTCTCACCGATTAAGACAAGGGAAGAAACCAGATATGAGTTGTATAAAAATGCTCCCAAAAATATTGTTGAAGATTTCCACCCGGACCTAAGACAAGAGCCTTCATCTTCCTTCATGAACCCGGATAAGAGCTGGCATAAGTCAACCATTAAATCTGATATTCGGTTTTTGGCCCTCGTCGTCTTCTCCGCGGAGCCCTTGAAGCCCCTCGCAGCTGCCATCAGCTTTATTCATAATTCCCCGTCGCTTCTTTTCATACATTATTCATTCCTGCTCCATAGTCCGGGCTGTAGGTAGGGGCGTTGGTGAATTCTGGGCTTTGGCGCTGAATTGTGTGATGTCATAAATTCTTTACTGAATTTCGTAAAGAACACACAATAATTTTTATACAGAAAATGATGATGTTTTTCTAGAAGACTATATTTAGTCTGAATGGTTGTTTGTGAAGAACGTACTGGGGTTCTTCTTTAGCGAGAAAGTGATAGGGTTTTCCCCTGGAAGACTACAGTATCTTTAGTGTGATTAATTTTTTTGTGAAGAACTTATAACGGTTTTTATTTAGGGAGAAAATTATATTTAGCCTGATTAATTTTTTTGTGAAGAACTTACAATGATTCTTATTTAGCCAGAGAATGAAGGTTTCTTTTATCTAGAAGACCATATTCAGTCTGATTAATTTTTTTGTGAAGAACTTACAATGGTTCGTATTTAGCAAGAAAATGAAGGTTTTCTTTCTCGAAGACTGTATTTGGTTTTAATAATGTTTTGTGAACAATACACCGTGATTTTTATTTAGCGAGAAATTAATAGTTCTTTTGGAGGACTATATTTAGTCTGAATAATTTTTTCGTGGAGAACTTACAAAGGGTTTTATTTAGCAAGGAAACGGTGGTTTTTTTCTGTAGGACCATATTTAGTCAAAGATTTATCTTAAAGAACGTACCATGGTTGTTAAATAGCGATAAAATTAGGTTTTTTCTGTAGTAGTCTCGTATAGTATGCATGACTTTTGTTTTTTTGTAAAGAACACACTCAGTGACTTTTATTTAGCGAGAAAATGATGGTTTCTTTTCTGTACGGTTATATTTAGTCTGCTTGATTTTTAGTTGTCTGTAAAAGAAAACTGTTGTGCCGGTTTTGCCTGTCCGTCCGCACTTTTTTCTGTTCTCACTTTTTCTGTTCGTACGTTTTCTGCCCGCCCACAGATCGTAATGACTAAAGGCTGTAATTTGGTACGTTGATCGTCCACCCTCCAGTCATCAAACATACCAAATTTCAGCCTTCTAGCCTCAGTAGTTTTTATTTTATTTAAGGTTAAAGTTAGCCATGATCGTGCTTCTGGTAGCTAAAGTTAAGTATACCTTAGTTTAACCAGACCACTGAGCTGATTAACAGATTAGATTTGTTTTACGTGGCCAAGAACCAATTGGTTACCTAGCAACGTGACCTACAGCTTACTGTGGAATCCGAACCACGTTATAACGAGAAATGAATTTCTATCACCAGAAATAAATTTCTTTAATTCTTCATTGGCCGGTCGGAGAATCGAACGCGGGTCCAGCAGAGTGCTAGACGAGAACGATACCAACCCATCCAATGAGGAACTGCCTCTGGTAGCTTCTGGCAGCGATATAGGATAGGCCACCACCGGGCCTTGGTTAAAGTTTCATAAAGGATTATACCGAGACCACCGGAAGATAGATCCGTTTTCGGTGGCCTTGATTATGCTCTGTAGCGGGTGTACAGAAAACTCGACTGCGCCGAAGAAACTTCGGCGCATTTTCTACTTGTTTTCTGTCGTTTATCGTGTTTTAGAAGTTCTGTGGCGTAAAAAATTATGATATTAAGAAAACCTGCATCAAGCATGTTTGTATGTTTGTGTATGTGTGGGCATTTGCAATCTTTTATCATTAAAATCATTTATGTATTTCAACTATTAGATGCCATTCCATGAAAGTGAGCAGAAGTCAGCTTTATTTGATAAGGGGAAATGATTGTGAATGCAGCACATGAAAAAGTAAATGGCATATAAATATGGATTAATTGTTGTGCTGTTAATGAGGCTTTCACGTAAGTGCATCAAAAAAAGGTTGCTCATTTTCGGATTATGCAGGCCTTCACTGATTTCATCTCAAGAGTTTGATTCGATTAATTTCGAGGATGGTAATTGATTGTTATCAAGGTCTCTTGTTTTCCCTCACAAGAACAGAATGCTAGGTAAGTTTTACACACATATATATATGTATATTATATATATATATACATATGTATATATTATATATATATATACATATATACACGTATATATATTATATATTGTATACATATATGTATATATATGCATATATACAAGTATATATATTATATATTGTACACATACACATATAAATATAAATACATAAATTTGTACGTATAGATGGATAGATAGATAGATAGATTTGTTGCGCGAGTTTGTGTAAACTGGAAAAATATTTAGGAAATATATTAGTAACGAAAGCTTTACTGTGCGAAAACAAAACATCACAACAGCTTAAAAAGAAATTGTGAGGATATCTAAAAACTTTAATCACAAACTCCAAGTACGTCTTTCTGTGCAAGTCCCGCGGCAGTAAACTATGAAATGAAAAAGAGGGAGTGGTAAGCTTTCAATTTCAGAAATACGCGAACACTTGAGGCTATTTTGGCCCATTCAGCATTCCCCGATCGCGTGGACGTCTCGCGTGGAACAGCCAGCCAGCCAAACAGCCCCGCACGCAACTTCGGTAATATTTCACACCAAGTCATTAAACAATCAGCATTCGACCGAAGAAAGAATTAACGTTCATCACTTTCTAGCTTTTTTTTATTTTTCGTTTAATGTTCGACGCCAGAGTGTTTTTTTTGTGTGGGGGGCCGTTATTCATTTCACGCCATTTTGGGTTTTCGCACGACTCTTATTGTGTGCATCCCTTTCGTTTAAATTTTGGCGGAATTTGATGTTCACATCATGTATATTATATATATATATGTACATATATATACATATACATATATATACATATACATACAGTATATATGTGTACATATATATGTATATTATGTATGTATATATATATTTGTTGATAAGTTTGTTATTGTATATTATTTTTTAATAATATATATACATATATGTATACATATATATACATATGTATTTGTATATGCATATGCATATGTATATATATATATATATTATATATTTGTTGATAAGTGTGTTATTGTTTATTATTTTAATGTATATTTTAGTATACTCAGTATTCCTCTGTTCCTTTATTTTATTTGCCTATGGGAACTTAATCTTTGTTAGCATTTTTAAAAGAGGAATTGTTTCTAGTTTGTTCCATATAAGTGGAATTGATCGGGTGAATAATAATACCGATAATAGTAAAAATAATAATTATTATTATTCTAGCATGTAATATTCTAAAGACTGTTGTTCTTTTCTGAGGGTAAGATTAAACATAAGCTGTTCAATATTTGTAAACGAGGTTACCATCTCAAGTGGGAGTTTTCTATTTTAATAGTGTAGAACAAACATAACAAAATGGCGTTAACGTCTTATCCACATTTGTAGGACATGATAACAAGGAACACAGTAGAGGGAGATGAGTACTGGATTCAAAAAAATTACTATGAGATGGTTGCAACAACTTGGCATTGGTTGGTCATCTGCTTGGTTTTGATTGGCCTGTATTATGGACCCACAAGTTGTGTACTTGCCTTGATGGTCGAAGTTTTGCTGTTGCAACCTCGATGACCTCCT
Source organism: Macrobrachium rosenbergii (assembly GCF_040412425.1). Lineage (NCBI taxonomy): Eukaryota > Metazoa > Arthropoda > Malacostraca > Decapoda > Palaemonidae > Macrobrachium > Macrobrachium rosenbergii. The sequence continues at coordinate 20,899,757 of NC_089757.1, forward strand.
TAGGGTACACTGGGCATCTTGTGGCTCAGTTCACAGAGGTGTGAGGTGTGGTCGGGTTCAGAATTGTTGGTGCTGTTGGGTAAATTCCCCCAGTAGGGGGTTAGTGCCATCAGTGCATCTCATGCGGCGCAATGTAGGCACTGCTTAAGGGTCTTTGCAGCGTCACTTCGGCCCCTAGCTGCAACCGCTTTCATTCATTTTACTGTACCTCCGTTCATATTCTCTCTCTTCCGTCTTACTGTCCACCCTCTCCTAACAATTGATTCATAGTGCAACTGCGAGGTTTTCCTCCTGTTACACCTTTCAAACTTTTACCGTCAATTTCCGTTTCAGCGCTGAATGGCCTTAGCTGCCCCAGTGCTTGGCATGTATGCCTAAATCTATAATTCGTTAGGTAAATTCGATGGTGGAACGGGTTTTCGATTACTGGCTGGTAATAAAAATTTACCATGAGTAATACTAAATAGGGCTTATTATGAACCTCCACATGTCTTCATATCGTACTTTCCTGGATGGGGCATGACACCCTTTCTTAAAATCCCAGTAGTAATGCCCGAATAAGTGCCCATAGAACCATAGGCAGGACACTAGAACTGATTTGCCACATTCCGTTTCTTCAGGTGTCTTCTTGAACTTGTAATAAACAGCAAACGTAATGACTGGATCTGGGTTGTAAGTTTATTTTTTATGTCGGGTAATAATGTCTCGTAGGGTGTATGTATCTCCCTCTCGAATTTGGGTACACTGAAGCAGAATATGGGCACCACTGATTATGCTCTGTTATGAGTGGTACAAGAGAATTATGTCATCCGCATATAATTTTTTTTTTTTTTTTTTAGATTTCGATGTCTCTTGTTACTGCATATTCTACCATGCCATATAACTTAGTCACTGCATTATTTCTACTATATCCATTCAGAAAATTAGCAAAACATTGACATTAAAGGTAGGCATTGTATTAGTAATTCTGATATATGTTAGGAAACCTTTGTGTACAACTTAACATTAATCAGGGCACGAACATAACCGAGAGAGACCTTGAATTGGTGTACGGTGAACTAACTTTTATGTGTCGAACATTTCTTAAAGTTGACTGATATGCTTTGGAGTCTATGCAGTATATCCCCGTTGGGGGTTAGTTCCGTCAATGCACCTCATGCGGTGCACTGTAGGCATTACTTGAGGCTCTTTGCAGCGCGCCTTCGGCCTCTAGCTGCAACCCCTTTCGTTCCTTTTACTGCACCTCCTCTCGTATTCTCTTTCTTCCATCTTACTTTCCACCCTCTTCTAACAGTAGATTCATAGTGCAACTGCGAGGTTTTCCTCCTGTTACACCTTTCGAACCTTTTACTGTCAAATTCCGTTTCAGCGCTGAATGACATCATAGGTCCCAGAGCTGGGCCTTTTACCTAAATCCTATATTCAATTCACTTCAATTTTATATTTAGTTCTATGCAGTACACTTGCAGTCTCTTCGGGCGCCCTAAGGAGTTGTCTATCGATGACGTTTTCATCCCTCTACCAATGTCTGAGGTTTAACACGAGTGCCTTTAAAGTAAGTTGTCAGGGGAGTTGGGGTCACAGCTCTCAGGATCTGTGGAAAAACGCAAGCAGAAAAATGGAAGGAGGGTCGCCCCTCGTCGTGTGTTTTCCAAATGAAATCTTAATTTAGAGTGACACTAGGGAACCACCCCAGCCTTTAAGCGAATAACCTTTCATCTCCAAAAGAATTGTCTCGAGGGTGGCCAGAGAACTATATGAAAAAAGGCTTATGAAAGTTGTCACAAGCAAAGAATTGAATTTTGACATGCTGGTCTCTAACGAGGAAATACCGGCCTTTTTATTATGAAGGGGAGTGCTTGCGAATGCATTCGAATTAGTGAACTTGTACCATACAAAAATAATAGAAAAATGAAGCGAATATAAGATGTAGCCGATATGATAATAGAAAAGGTTGGAAATTATGGTAATTCCCCGCAACTTCGGACGAAATTGAATGAGTCATCAGGTTAATATAAGACCAGTTTCAAACTAAATACAAATCATCAGGTTATCCAAATCGCCATTTTCAAATGTAAAGTCGATTCGCCAAGTTAACTACGTGATCAGTTCAGCATTTACAGTTCGATACGTCAGCTCAACCTCATAATCAGTTCAGAGAGTAAAGTTCGAATCCTCAGGTTAGCCACATGACCAGTTCATTAAATGAAATTGGAATTATCTGGTTAACCACAAGACCAGTTCATTCTTTTTAACATTGGTCTCTACGTTATCCACATTATAAACGTCATGTTCATAATGAACACGCTAGGATCAATTGAACATGACTAACGCTTTTGAACGCTTACTAGACTCGAGCCCCTTTTTTTTTATTAGAAACGTAATTTGTGTAAAATGACAGTCTTCGGAACCTGATTTATTTGTTTAGTTGTTTTGCTTATTATGGATATCTTGGCAAATCAGTGGCATTCTTGTCTGATTAGACTTGAACGCAGGCCCATTTTACTACTACTACTACTACTACTACTACTACTACTACTACTACTACTACTACTACTACTACTACTAATAATAATAATAATAATAATAATGATCATGATGACAACAACAACAGTAATAATAATAATAATAATAATAATAATAATAATAATAATAATAATAATATTATTATTATTATTATTATTATAATTATTATTATTATTATTATTATTATTATTATTATTTGGAAGGCGTCCCTCTTTTAGGGCAGATTTGTTGAAAACAATTGCTGTTTCAACGGAATTTAGCTTGTAGAGAGTCCGTGTTAATTTTTTTGTCGTCTAATTATTATTATTATTATTATTATTATTATTATTATTATTATTATTATTATTATTATTATTATTATGAGCAGAAGGACTTTCTAATGGGAATACACGTAGTCGTTGAACTGCTAATTAATCTCCTGAGTTCCTCTAGTATTGACTTTTTCTTCATTTTCGGGTGGGTGTACTTCACAGTATGATCGGCAAATTTGAATACCTGTTGAGCTATATTTGCTCATAAAATTAGTTTCGATGCTTAATTATAAGCCGTGGAAAATAAATCTCTTCTCTCTAATAGCTGTGCAAGCTATTCAGGGCTTTGAATTTCTACGCTCAAGTTTCGTGGAGATTATTTTTTCACATTTTTTTCACTTTACATAGACCGTTATATATGTATATTTGTAATTTTTATAATATATATATATATATATATATATATATATATATATATATATATATATATATATATATATATAGGTTTATTTTAATGATTTACAGTTGCAAGGAAGTTAGTGTTTTCTGTTATTAAGCTCTTTAATTTTTGCATAAATTGTTGTTTTTATATATATATATATATATATATATATATATATATATATATATATATATATATATATATATATATATATATATATATATATATATATATATATATAAAGTATATATTTATACACATACATACATACATACATACATACATACATACATACATACATACATACATACATACATACATACATACATACATACATACAAATGTATAGTTTTGGGGGGCGAGAAAAAAAAGCGAGACAGACAACAGTTTTCTCGCATCAAGAAATTTAATTTTTTCATAAATACAAGCTTTATTATTGCAAATATCTTTATTTGAAGTTGCAATTAGTGCGTGTTTTTAAAAGGGTTCTCGAGTGTAAATTTAAACAGTGTGTTTCAGGCAACCGAAAGCGTGTAATTACCAACCTATTCGGAACTAATAGAATCTTATGGGGTGAGTATAAGTAGTATTCTGGTTATTCTTTGATCAATACATGCTTAGAAACCGTGACATTAAGCCACATTAGCTCTTGGAAACTTGAATGAACGTAAAAAGTAGCAATTAGGTGTGCTCAAATGTTTTCTTTGATATTTACCGTACTTCATTTTCCTCCTCAGTTAGTAGGTCAATTGGTTCTGGTCTATATCACCTTGAAGCCATACTTTGAAACAGCTTTAGGCACGTTGCTTTAAATCTAATTGGACCCTTGTTGATCTAGGCAGTGAATCAAGTACCTGGCAGTTAGTCAGATGTGGTGATTCGCAATTAAGTTACACAGTTTGGTCCCGTAAAATTAATTGAAACCGGATGATCAACCCTTTGAAGCCACCCCTCTAATGGGAAAGGCGTAGGCGCAGGTGCACCTGCACACACACACACACACACACACACACACACACACACATCATACTACATGTTGGCGTATTTGTGGCTTAAATAGAATTTGTGAACATACTTCCGAAAGATATCTTAACCCCTTGAAGTGACCTCATGTCTTGAGTCACTTATAATCAGAGTTCCCTCACCGACCACTCAAACGTATGGTATGAGTTGTTGCAAGTGAGGTTTAAACGAATGGTTGTTCATTATGTCTATACCTAAGTAACCTAGTTGTGCTTGAGAAGGACTATTAAGGCCGCCGCTAACGTTCTGTTATTCCTGAGCAGTTATGCATGCACAGTCGACCTGTGCTGGCAAAACTGAACCCACTACCGTTTAGTTTTGCCTGCACAGGCATAACTGCGCAGGTATAACTGAACGTTAGTGGGTTCAGTTTTGCCTGCACAGTTATGCCTGTGCAGGCATAACTGCGCAAGTATAACTGAGTGTTAGTGGCGGCCTCTAGACGGGTGTATTTATGTAATTTTGGAGTCCAGGAAAAAAAAAGAGTAGGAAAATGGAAAAGATACGATGGGGAGGGGGGGGGATCTAGACAAAAAGGGAACGTCATGCATAGCTCTTGTAAGAGCAAGGAGTTCAGGAAAACCAAACAAATGTATTTTCATGAAATACTCTCTCTCTCTCTCTCTCTCTCTCTCTCTCTCTCTCTCTCTCTCTCTCTCTCTCTCTCTCTCTCTCATACATTTTCTGGTTGGAAAAATCCAGCATTTTATCCCCATGTAAACGGGTAACCATATGTGCATGCATTATTTACAAAATCTAAAAGACCCATTTACTCTTCGGATATGTGTGGACTGAATATAATTTTTACGGAATGACAAATGCCCCTGATTATAAATATTGGATATCGGTTTGTGTTTGAGCACTGGATCTGATTTTGCTATTTTTAATATTTATTTATTTTCCCTCGCACGTTCAGAGGTCACACTGAGCCATACAGTCGTTTGCGATAATGCACTGACCTTAATTATGTACACTTATGGTGAAATTATACGCGTTATTGCCATAATTATGCACATGACTGAAAGCAATAAGGTCATGGATATGTAAGTCATTGATTATTTAATTACGTTCTTTAATGTGCGCTGTATTGGCGGCATAATTATGTGAATTATGAAGGGTGAAAGTACGTGCTTTCTTGAATGCTTGTGCGCGTTATTGAGAGAATAGTTATGTGGCGCAGAATGCAGAATGCAATTATGTACCCAATTATAGCGTCGAATGTCTTGCTGTCCATCTGGTCAGTCGTGTGCTTGTTATAAGGTACCATTAGAATTACCCACAATTGAGTTTCTTCATTAAATCACTGAATTTGGACTGATATAAGATACATTCAACTGAGCAACTTTGATTTTCAGTATTATCTGCTTCTGTATTAATATCATTATTGTTGCTATTATTATTATTATTAAATTTCATAATCGCTTTTGAGTCACTAAAATGTCGAAGAAATCCACAGTGGTGTCAGTGTAAATATATATATATATATATATATATATATATATATATATATATATATATATATATATATATATATATATATATATATATATATATATATATATATATATATATATATATATATATATATATATATATACACACACATTCAGGCGGAAGTGCACAACAACAAGCAGGAGTCAAAGAAGACGACAGTCAACAAAACAGTTGCATATTTATTGAAAAACGTTTCGTGTTACTTAAACACATCACCAGTCTGTAAAATTGAAAAATACACATTAATTCTCTAATTTAAAATAAAAGCTAAATTAAAAACGGCAGTTACATTCTTTTAAAATTACAACATACATAAAAAGTAAAAAGAAAGGAGATTTTTTTTTCTAAGTCTACCTTATCAATAGAAGGGGAAAGACGAAGTGAGACCACAAGCTCACGCATGCCCAGAGTACACTTAGGCCAAGTGCAGAGGAGAAGAAGACACGTTGGAGTTTAAAAGAGGTGCATGACGTTTAATAAACAAAGACTCGAGGGCATTTAAGTAAGCCGATTGTTTGCTAGTTCCCATGATGGAAAAATGTTTTTTATCTATATTAACCTTGCATTTAACGGCATGATTTCTAATACTAGAAAATTCGGGATTAGTTATTCATGAGCCAGTTCTGTAGCTCAAACCTAAGTGGCTATAATAACGGACCTGCAACATTCTCTTTGATGAGCCAACATAACTACCAATACATCTTGGGCATTCAAATTTGTAAATAATATTGGACTTCATAAAGGTCTGTAGCTTGTCTTTATAATTAAAAAAGCCGCCAATCTTTAGTGGATTCATAGGTATTAAATTGAGTTTTAGAAATCCAAACTATTTTTCAATGATTTGTTTGACTTTGGACTTTTTTATAACATAGTTAACAAGATTTTAGCACGTAACTTTTCTGATTCTATTGTGAAATGTAATGTTCCTAACTTGACTATGTACGCTACGGTACCATATACGCACTCTGACTTTCTTAGATCCAAAGTCAAACAAATCATTGAAAAAGAGTTTGGATTTCTAAAACTCAATTTAATACCTATGAATCCACTAAAGATTGGCGGCTTTTTTAATTATAAGGACAAGCTACAGACCTTTATGAAGTCCAATATTATTTACAAATTTGAATGCCCAAGATGTCTTGGTAGTTATGTTGGCTCATCAAAGAGAATGTTGCAGGTCCGTTATTATAGCCACTTAGGTTTGAGCTACAGAACTGGCTCACGAATAACTAATCCCGAATTTTCTAGTATTAGAAATCATGCCGTTAAATGCAAGGTTAATATAGATAAAAAACATTTTTCCATCCTGGGAACTAGCAAACAATTGGCTTACTTGACGACCCTCGAGTCTTTGTTTATTAAACGTCATGCACCTCTTTTAAACGCCAACGTGTCTTCTCCTCTGCACTTGGCCTAAGTGTACTCTGGGCATGCGTGAGCTTGTGGTCTCACTTCGTCTTTCCCCTTCTATTGATCAGGTAGACTTAGAAAAAAAATCTTCTTTCTTTTACTTTTTATGTATGTTGTAATTTTTAAAGAATGTAACTGCCGTTTTAATTCAGCTTTTATTTTAAATTAGAGAATTAATGTGTATTTTTCAATTTACAGACTGATGATGTGTTTAAGTAACACGAAACGTTTCTTTCAATAAATATGCAACTGTTTTGTTGACTGTGTCTTCTTTGGACTCCTGCTTGTTGTTTGTATATATATATATATATATATATATATATATATATATATATATATATATATATATATATATATATATATATATATATATATTATAAGAAAATGAAAGCTTTCGGAAACCTGCTCGATTCTCAGTTGAGGAGAATCGTTTTGTATACATTTTTAATATATATTTACACTGACACCATTTTGCATGTCTTCGACATTATTATTATTATTATTATTATTATTATTATTATTATTATTATTATTATTATTATTATTATTATTATTATTATTATTATTATTATTTATTTATGTTTTTTAATTCAAATCGTTCAGAACCATGTTAAAGCTTTGGTGAACGCATCCTTTGGTCGGGGGAGTTCAGTGCGATCAAAATCATTTATCTCGAGTGCTGGAATGGCCCAAAGGGATCGATGTGTAAAGCCTTTGGTCAGATCTACTTTGTGCTGCGTGGTGGACATTTTGCAGCTATTAATAACCTCTAATTGACAAATACTCTTATTCCCTTGCTAGTCGGTACAATATATATGTGTATATATACGTATATATATGTATATATTTTTATTGATAATATATGTAAAATATATACATATATACTATATATATATATATATATATATATATATATATATATATATATATATATATATATATATATATATATATATATATATATATATATATAAATATATGAAGCCTATACAGTATATACACACAAATATGTTTATATACATATATGTATATATATATATATATATATATATATATATATATATATATATATATATTTACGTATTTTTAATGAAGGACATGTACTCATGCAGACCTTTATCTGTTTATTATTTGCTGTGATGTGTGTATACAATATGTATATATATAAAAATTGTTTATAAGTATGTATATATATACAGTATGTATTTATATATATGTAACGAGACAGAATTAACACCCTTTTGAAGGTGTACGTAACGTGCTCCAACGATCTTTAATCATGAAACGGAGGCGTATGAACGTTCGCTCACGGCAACACTTTTACATCTATTTTTTCTCTTTCTCTCTCTCTCTCTCTCTCTCTCACCGTGTATCACCTCCTCTCTCTCTCTCTCTGTGTATCGCCTCTCTCTCTCTCTCATCGTTTTCCGAAGTTCACCCACCCGAATCGCCTCATTCTCACCAAATCAATTAAACGGACCATTTAAAAAACGCAATAGTTTCTACAAAAATAGGTTTATTATTCAAATAACCCAACAAGAAATGAACAAAACAAAGCAAAGATTAAAATGCATAATAAATGAAATATCGAGTTAGATAACTAAACTCTGAACTGCAAAACACTTCTGATTAAAAAGAAGTCTCAATATGGCTAATAGCCTGAAAATATCCAAACTCACATACTCCCCAAATCAATAATTAGTCATGTCAAACCAGTCTACCACATGTTATTCGAAACAGTCCCACTATCCACCGACATCTGTCCACCGACATCTGTCGGAAGAATCAAACATGATAAAAAACTCCCAAAAAATATATGAAATGCAAAACACAATAATGGAAAGTGTAAATGCATAGCCAAGATATGGCAAACGTAACATGACAAACTAATAATATAAAAGAGGTATGAATATTCATATTAAATCTCCCACACCAGTTCAAAAGTTCATAATGATTAGAAAATCATGGTAAAAATCACAAGTTCAATTTTTCTCCCATAAAAACAGAATTTCAAACTCTACCTTATCTCTGCGATTAAGCCTGGATCCTCTCCAAAGCTACGTCTAGAACAACTGCAGTTCTATCACGTTAATGAACGATCAAACTCACTTTTAGGGCAGATTTTGGCGTAATCTAGATCAAATTAACGCACGTACTCACGAATATACATAACACTTCGGAAGATCACCTGACTGACAATGTGCTGAGGAATCAAACTATTTGTTGAACACAAAGATTTTACCTCGGGTCTCTCGACCTAGTTCCATCTGACTCCATAAATTCTTTCATCACATCTTAAAGCATTGAAGCTATGAAATGCATATATAAATCCTTTAAAACTTGTAGCAGCCATATTTTCTGAAATAGAGCTCGGCCACCACATAAGAGCGTCTCGCTCTCCTTAACGGCAAACTAAAACAAAAGCATATGTATAAAACATAACAGAATAGAGCTATGCTCAATCAGCAATGTCTACTGCACTGCAGCTTAGGACTGCTCTCATGACGCACTTCCAAAGTCACTGGGGTTGAGTTCTTAGAGCCTTTACATGTAATCTTACAAACACGAATAAGCTTTACTACTCCCACAACAAGAATTATCAGTAAAATAGCTATTAAGACAATTAAAATTGTCGGCATAATATATTCCTGATACTCGAACATCACGGAATCGTCAATGTCTTCCAACGGTGGAACCGTCATTGGCACCTTGGTTGTAAGAGTGCCTCCACTACCAAATGCTCGTTATGCGTATGACGCATAATTATCTTCTCGGAACTGTTGAATACAGCACGGCTAAGTACGAGAAATTCCGTAGACAGGATTCTGCAGGATGAATCGAACTGCTCGGACCCTCGATGAACGAATGTCGTCGACTTGTTGCTCTGGCACATCATTGTAACTGCATACTCCTTGTAAAAACACGGCAGGAAGAGTACTGAGTGGACTCAATGTGGTAATCTCGCAGGAACTGTCTAAAGTCACATTCTGTCAGAGTCTGTCTATGAACTAATGATAATTCACAACCACCCACAGACACAACTCACAACTGGAAAATACTACTGTCACACACACCTCTCTCTAACTAAAATACACAACTCGTCTTATAATCAACTCCCGAACCTTGATACTGATCTCCCAAAAATGAACATGGTCTCTAATCTATCCCATGTCACTACTGAGTCTCCCAAAAACACTCGAAAAAGGTCTAATAACAAAACTAAGAAAAAGTTTCATGTTACTGAACCAAACAAAACTACTAATGCAAAAGCAAAACACTCTCAATGTGAACTAATTCCAAGTTTGTATCTCAGAATAATCACAGTCAACTCACTACTAAGCACACAACAACTCTACGGAACTCACTCACAAAAAAAATTCTATCCAAACAGAAAAAAAAACACTCGAGAATCTTATCCGAACACCAAAAGGTATCACATCTCGTAAAGACATGAAAGTTACTCCGGTTAGCAAATATTTCGCAACACCTGACTAACTCTCAACAAAATAGCAATTGACGTAATGGCAATCGCTCCCATGATCTCAACAACTATAACTACTCACAATACAGCTCCCTTTATTTAAAAAAAAAAAAAGAAACTGGAAAAAATCCAAACACTCAAATACGATCTCCCAACCCGAAAAAAGATCAGACTTGTTCGGTCCGATATACTAAATACCTCCCAAGAAAAAAAAAATCCTAAACAACACACACATTGCGTCAGATGATGAAATACATCATAACACAACAACACACTAACACACGAGTCAAATCTCGTATGAAACCAGCCATGTCTCAATTCTAAAATCATTCGAAACAAATGACTAAGAACTTCAACATCCAAAATGAACAAGAGACAAAAAAAATAAATATCATATATATATACAAACATCAACCCACTTATCCCTCTAACTATATACAAACGTTCCATTACATCCCAACTTTCTTTAACTTCGAAATATGGGTCAGTTTCGTCACTCCAGTGTTTTACATCTTTAACTACAAATCTATTCCCTCTTTTGATCTCTACAATCTCAAAAAGTCCGTGGAACTTCGGACTTAATTTATAATTCAGATCATTCCGAACATTCACTTTAACAAACACTCTATCACCCATCGAAAAAGCTACTCCCCCTCGATTTCGCGTTACTTTTTCTCTACCATTGCACGCGAACTAAGTTCAAGTTCTTTACTGATACGTGCAAATCTTTCTCTCGCTGTATTTATCAATGAAGTGACCGTAACATCACCTGAACTCGCTCTGGTAACAAATCAAGGTCCTTTCAACTTGTATCCATACAAAGCTTCTGCTGGAGATATCTTAATTGTGTCATTCATCATAGTATTGATACTATATCGCACTTCATCAAAAGATCTGTCCCAATGTGTATCGGAACCTCCCACCGTCATGCGTAAAAGCTTCGATTACTTTCCGATTCGCCCTCTCACACAACCCATTCGCTTCCAGGTCTATACGGGATTATAGAAACTTTCTTTATCCCCAACAAATTAGCAAGACCGTCTAAAAGTCTTATTAATAAACTCCCCTACCATTGTCTGTGATCAGACATTCTGGAACACCATATCGACAAATTATCCCCTTAAAAACGCTATAACTTCCTCAGCTGATTTGTATTTCAGTGGGAAAATCTCGACAAAGCGAGTCAACTCATCAACAACTACTAATAAATGTCTATAACCATAAGCGGACTCTGAGAAGTTACCCAGAATATCCATATGCACTCTCTGAAACGGCCTATGTGGTATGGGATATGAACCCAAACGACACGACACTGTCGTCGCTGGCTTATTCGCATTGCAAATAGCACACTTCTTCACAAAAGGCTTCTACTGCGGAAAACATATTTTTCCAAAGAACTTTGACCTGACGTTTTCATACGTCTTGTCTACACCCAAATGAGAGAACCAAATTTACAATGTACAATGTCTAGAACTTGTGGTACTAGACTCTCTGGCACGATGATTTGTGTAATCTCACCCATGCTTCGAGTACTTCAAGTTATACTTAACTTTTTCTCACCAATAAATTATTCTCCAACTCTAGACCAGAAAAAGGCAACTTATACCCTTTCTTCGGTGAAACTCCCTTAAGAAATGCCTTAGCATCTGACAACAATTTATCTTCATCTTGCTTTTGTTCCAGCAAGCCTATGTCCCAAGTGACATTTTCACCCGTAATATAACACACTGCGTTACTCTCACTATCACGAATAACAATCTCTCCCGAGACTGCCGACTCACTATTTCTCCCCCGAAGTATGCACTGTAGGAACGTGTATGTCCTCTACATGCGATCTCTCAGAACTACTAATATCAGAGACATTAGACACCAAATATTTTACTCTCTTCTCCCACACAGGATTCGGTGTGTATTTCCTCATCCTCGACCGGAAAATATCTGCTCAATGCATCTGCAACTACATTATGCTTACCTTCAATGTATTTGAGGTTTGCATCAAAATCTCTCAATGTTAGAACCAACGTGCTCTCTTGGGCGACAAATTTGGCTTATTAAAAGCTCTAACAACGGTTGATGATCTGTAAAAATCTCAACTTTATTTCCCAACAACAACATCTTAAAATGAACAAGGCTAGAGACGGCTGCGAAAGCCTCCTTGTCCACAACTGACATCAGCCTTTCGTTACTACCACGCGTTTTGAACTTTCTGCTATAAAAAGCAATTGGGTGTAATTTCCCTCAAATTTCTGCATCAAACACGCACCTATACCTTCCTGACTCGCGTCAGTCACTAAGGTGAACGGTTGACTAAAATCTGGAAACTTCAAAACTGGTGGGTTCACCAAAGCGTTCTTAAGCTTCTCAAAAGCTAATTGTTGACTATCACCCCAAACAAACTTAACGTCTTCTCGTAACAAATCTGTCAATGGCGACGCTATTGTAGAAAAATTCCGCACAAAACGGCGAAAAAACCCGACATACCTAGGAACGAACGAATCTGTTTCCTGGTTTTGGGAACTGGAAAATTCTAATGGCTTTAACTTTCTCATCATTCACTCTAACTCCCTCTTTAGAGATAACATGTCCTAAATAGACAATTTTTCTCTTCAGAAACTCACATTTGGCCAATTTGACCTTTAACCCAGCGAACCGTAATCGCTTAAGGACTTCTTTAACACCTTTAGATGTTCTTCAATTGTATCTGTGCATATGAGAATATCATCCATGTACACAAACACCGACTTTCCTAACAAGCCATGAAGTACTGTGTTAATCAGTCTAGTAAATGTTATTAGGGACCCTTGTAATCCAAAAGGCATCCTATTAAACTCGTAATGTCCCTTTGGTACCGAAAATGCTGTATATTTACGGCTACTCTCACAAAGGGAACTTGTAAAAACCCTTGCATAAGATCTATAGATGAATATATATTCTTGCCACCGATCTCAACAAACAAATCAGGCAAACAAGCTACCGGATATCTATCTGGGCATGTTTTTTCATTCAATTTACGAAAATCTACACAAACTCTGATACTACCGTCTTTCTTAGGAACTGCAAGCAAAGGAAAATTAAACGGAGGGTGGACGGTCTAATAATGCCTTCCGACTCCCACTTCTGAACTTCTTTTTCTACTTCTTCTCTGATCTTAAGGAATTCGATATGCTGGAATATATATGGGATTTGTACCCTTTTCTAGGCGGATTGAATGTTCTAAAACATCTGTAACTCCTAATTTATCTCCTTCAAAGCAATGATATCTAGATATTCTTTCAACACTTTCTCTACTTTATCTGAATATTCAGGATAATCAACTTTAGCCAAATGTTCATGTAGAACCTGACTTCGGAACTGTTGCTCCTCGTTAGGAAACATATTCCCGTCTCCACAAAAACTCACTAATTTATGCTCTTCCTTAAACTCTTCAAAATCAATTACATAAGTACCCTTGTGATATTTTTTCACTGAGTCTTGATAGCTAACTAATTCTACTGAAGTCACGCCTGCGACTGAAATTTCATTCACTGACACCGTACTCACAACGTCTTTGAATTTCTCGGTTCCCTCAACAACGCACACTTGAGAAGGAAACTTTTTCTCTTTCAGCGACACTTTAACTAATGTAGGAACTCGCGGTTGCAATTCAACATCTTCCAACAAAAATCCTTTGAAAGATCTCTGCGGAATATCTTCACTCTCTAATGAATGTGTTACACATGTCTCCGACTGTGTCTTAGGTTTCTCACAAGTTTCTTTCCTGTGTATATATGGAACAAAACAACCTGACTCACCTATTGTAATCCCCTGAACTCCCGTAAGAATGTTGATGTTATGTCGCATACAAGAAGGGTGTCCTAGCAAAACCATTTCACCTAAGGCTAATCCTTCTATGACCAAAAATGATTCTACTATTGTCTTTCCACCGATACAAAGCGTAAGAAATGACAGAACCTAAAATATTCAGTTTCCTCCTTGTACATCACACTGTCTCACTAGAAGGGACTAATTTGCACTCTGGAAACCTCGAGTGAAAAAGGTCAGCATTTACTAAGTTAACTGAGCTACCAGAATCAATGAAAATAGAAATTTCATTGCCATTAGAGAATCCACGTACAATCGGCCTAGGTTCTAGTGACTCTACGACCTGATTAGTCATTATCCTGTGTCTGTTTTCGAACTTATCTTGTGAAAATTCTGCTGTTCCTTTGTGTATCTAGAACTTGCATCATGTGGAATTCTCCTGTCATATCTAGAAAAAACCTCCCAGGACTTCCCTGAATAATCTCTACTCTTTGTGGCTGGGCAAAATCTCCATCCATGATCTGAAGATTTGCAAACTGAACAATATCTCACTCTGCAATTTGACTTACTATGGCCTATTTTATCACAATTAAAACAACGTATCGTTGTGACTGATCTCTCTGGAATTTTCTTCGATTCTACTCGTGCACATGTCTTCGCTGTTGCATCATTTCCCGAATGCGAGGCGACTATCATTATTCTGTGGTTTGGAAACCACAGCTGACATCTTTGCACCTCCCTGTACAAAACTACTGTCCAGTGTCGGGCATTTTGCTAGATTTTTTTGTTAATCTGTGCAAACAAAAGAATTCATCTGTATCCTGATCAATTCTCTTATCAAAACTATCTACAATTACATCTGGGACCGACGTTAAAAGGCAAGCAAAGTGTAACAATCTTTCAAAATTATCTAAGGAGATATTATTTCCAGTTACCCATGGAGAACCTGTTATAGATTTCTTTAACTCAACTACTGCATCAAATAAATTCGCACTGTATGTGACTGTTGAATCATTGCCCTTCTTTATTTTGAGAAACTCTCGCAAATTCGAACTGCGCATTCACGTTGAACTCCGCCATAAGTAGCTCGTGAGAAATTTCTGCAGTTCATTCCAAGTTTTGCACCTTCTGAACCCGAAACTGCGTGCTCGTTTCCCAATATCTCCTTTATCTAAATCCAGAAATGATTTAGCCTCTGTTAAAGCTTCAGCGCCATTCGTAATTTTCTTGGAATTCAGATAATTGTTCACTGACTCAATGAAAGTTTCTATATTTTGGGTTAGCTTTCCATCAACTAACCCTTTAAAATTTGTAATTCCCCGCAAATGTTCGTCACTTTATGCACCACAATTGATTGGGATGTGCTTGCTGCATCGTCCGGCATTTTGTGAGTAATCACACGCCCTGAGCGTAACAACATAAAGAGAAACCAAAAAGAACACTAGAGAAAGGCACAAGTTACCCCCTAAAAAGAAGAACAGAAACGGCGTTCTGCGCAACTTACGAGAATGGGGGCCCTTACCAATTTTGAAACAGAAACGAAGTACCTATCTCTCAACAGAGCTGTGCAGCCTGTGACGTCACCTACTCGACGGCTCAGCAAAAGAAGACACCCAGCGCGCGATTATCTAGTTGAATAATCACTTTGCGTAATTAACTCACAATCGCCACTATTCACACTTATTTGGGTATTTTGTTAACCCCAAAATTGCTCTAGAGATCATCCAGATCTGTTCACAACTCCCCACTCCCAGTACTCGAATAAAAACGGAAAAAAAAAAAAAGGAAGGTTCCCGCATTTCACACGTAATCACGACCTACTCAGTCATTCAACACTGACCCGTCGCCTTAGCTCTTAGGTGAAGTCGCCTATGCCTTGGGCATCAACGTTACCAATTAGTCTATTAGCAATCTCCCTCTTTCGCCATCATTAAGACATTAAAAAGACATTTTAAAATCATGCTGCCACCAATTAACACCGCTGCCAACCAATTACTTTTCTGTAACGAGGACAGAATTAACACCTTTTGAAGGTGTGCGTAACGTGCTCCAACGATCTTTATTCATGAAACGGAGGCGTATGAACGTTCGCTCGGCAACACTTACATCTATTTTTCTCCTCTTTCTCTCTCTCTCTCTCTCTCTCTCTCACCGTGTATCACTCTCTCTCTCTCTCTGTGTATCGCCTCTCTCTCTCTCTCATCGTTTTCCGAAGTTCACCCACCGAATCGCACTCATTCTCACCAAATCAATTAAATGGACCATTTAAAGAAACATAATAGTTTCTACAAAAATAGGTTTATTATTCAAATAACCAACAAAGAAATGGAATAAAACAAAGCAAAGATTAAAATGCATAATAAATGAAATATCGGTTAGATAACTAAACTCTGAACTGCAAAACACTTCTGATTAAAGAAGTCTCACTATGGCTAATAGCCTGAAAATATCCAAACTCACACATACTCCCCAAATCAATAATTAGTCATGTCAAAACCAGTCTACCACATGTTATTCGAAACAGTCCACACTGTCCACCGACATCTGTCCACCGACATCTGTCGGAAGAATCAAACATGATAGAAACTCCCAAAAATATATGAAATGCAAAACACAATAATGGAAAGTGTAAAATGCATAGCCAAGATATGGCAAACGTAACGACAAACAAACAATAATATAAAGAGGTATGAATATTCATATTAAATCCCACACCAGTTCAAAAGTTCATAATGATTAGAAAATCATGGTAAAAAATCACAAGTTCAATTTTCTCCCATAAAAACAGAGATTTCAAACTCTACCTTATCTGCCGATTTAAGCCTGGATCCTCTCCAAAGCTACGTCTAGACAACTGCAGTTCTATCACGTTAATGAACAATCAAACTCACTTTTAGGGCAGATTTTGGCGTAATCTAGATCAAATTAACGCACGTACTCACGAATATACATAACACTTCGGAAGATCACCTGACTGGCAATATTGCTGAGAATCAAACTATTTGTTGAACACAAGATTTTACCTCGGGTCTCTCGACCTAGTTCCATCTGACTCCATAAATTCTTTCATCACATCTTAAAGCATTGAAGCTATGAAATGCATATATGTGTCCTTTAAAACTTGTAGCAGCCATATTTTTCTGAAATATATATATATATATATATATATATATATATATATACCAATATATATATATATATATATATATATTTATGTAACTATATATATAACTCAAAAGCTAGATAGATAGATAGATAGGTAGATAGACTGAGAGAGATTTATGTCATTAGGGATTTCATGGTGAATCCCCAGTCCCAGATTGAAAGACTGATAGGTAGATTCTAGTGATGACAATTAGTAATTCATTTCTCTCGTTAGACAGCTCCGAATTTAAGATCATTTATGAAAATAGTTTTTGAATGGCATTCTTGCTTCTTTATTTTTATGTTATAAAAACTTCCTGCTCTTTACTGTTAGTGTTATAGTATATAAAGTACTGTGAAAACTCTTCAATATCTTACTACTTTGCCATATATATATATATATATATATATACTGTTCATATATATATATATATATATATATATATATATATATATATATCCATATATATATATATATATATACCATATATATATATATATGCGGCATATTGATGGGTATGTTCCCAAAGCCAATATCAAAGTCCTTCATAATTATAATGATTTGCTAACAGTGTTTCAATATTTTTAAATCTCTAAAAAAGTAATTCTCTCTCTTCTCTTCTACTCTCTTCATCTTGTTCCGTGGAAGCGTGTGTATATCATTACTTGAATTTCTCTCACATCAGAAACGTTCAGGGGTAGTTTCATTTCAGTTCAGACTCCATTAATTCAGATCCACAAAGCCCCACTTTCGGTGCTCGATTTGGAAATTAATTTTAAGTCAAGGTAAGACTCTTGAACACCTTTCATTCTTCCCGTTCGTTTTCTCGAGTGATTTTTGGGAAGAATTCTTCCTCTGAAAATACCTTTTGGGAATAAAATTCTGTCTCAGGTAAGCAAAAAAAAAGAAAAAAAGTTATTTGTTGCTAGAGTAAAGTATTATGATGTAGGGTTGGCGGTTTTCGATTTTTTATTTTTTTAAGATTTTAAGGGTGGTTTTTAAGAAACAAACTCATATCTGTCAACTATTTACTAACCAAATTTGGATGGTTTAAATTGTGTATTGTACTGTGCAAATTTCAGAACCGTTTTATTTCTGTTACTGTCAGGTTCTATTTTTTAATTTTCATTGCTGAATCACTTTTTAACTTAAAGTTCTTAGTTTTACCAAGTTCTTTTGACTCTCCTGGGTTCAGCTGTAATTTAGATTTTATGACCTGTGCTAGGTACTTAATTCAGATTGATAATGATTTTCCTGTTGCAACTAATGCGGATATTCCGTCATCAGTTTTCTTTGTAAAGACGGGTTTTATTCAAAGTCTATTAGCACATTCTTTTCCATGGGCTGAGACTTACGTAGGAAATCAATCTTGTTTGTCACTACCATCAAAATATAAATAAAAATGGAAGAAAGAAAATATCTTAAATAAAATGCCGTAAATCATCATTCTGTAAACAGAGATAGACCCGTAACAGAGATGGGGTTCCTCAGGATGAGACTCCTGGAGGATAATTAATGCCATTTGGACCATCATCTCACCTTGGGCAGCGTTGATCTCCTTTGGCTGTCAAGGTGAGGAGAGATATGACCCAAATTAGCTTTCTTTGATACAGGTCGTGATTTTTCAGAAAAAGGTGTCGAAGGTGGGCATGCAAAACAAGTTTGTGTAAGTCCGATTTGCGGACTTACACGTGAAGTCCAAACTGTTATTATTTTTGTTTTGAAGGTATTTTTAATTCTGAGAAGGAGCTATTAGCTATGACTCAGGACTTAATTGATTACCGTAGTAATGAGCATTTATTTGTTTTTGATCGAGTTAGTAACATTAATGCACTTCATGTTTATATACTTTTATTTATTTAGGTTTTTTTAGTCGTTCTTGCCAGATCATGGTTATCGTCTTGCAGTTCTTCTGAAGCCCCTTTTTTGTATATATATAAAGGGCTAGTGATCTCTCTTTGGGCTTTGCCCTTGGTTTGACAACGTTTGGTATAAACCAAGTCCATTTCCCATAGAACATATGTATGACACAGAAAATATGTATGGATACTCATTTTGTTTCGATTTTATTATTATTATTATTATTATTATTATTATTATTATTATTATTATTATTATTATTATATGTGATACAAGAATATTGCTACGTGGGGATGAATTGGGTGGTTTCAGAAAATATTCAAATACGAGGAAATAGGAGGAGACTAGCTAGAGAAAATGTTGACAGTCTTCTAGGGTTGCAGGGTATGGGGACTCGTTAAAAATGTTTAAGGGATGCTGAATTGATCAGTTCACTTACAAATTAATCTTTTGAAATCGAAGTTGGTCATATTTTTTATCTAAGGATTGAAAGTCATCATTTACAGATTTATCTCGACCCATGTGGTGGTCCTAGCAGAACGCCTGTGTGAGGAGGCGTGTTTTTTTCCTTTTGTACAAAATCTCCAGTACAAGGTTAATCATGTTGTACACTTTATATATATATATGTTTTCTCAATTATAGGGAATATATATATCCACATATATATATATATATGTGTGTGTGTGTGTGTATATATACATAAATGTTTTTTATTTTCTGTATATTATAGATAGATAATGCGATGTATACAGTTTGTCACAGTTTGGGTAAATTATGGTTTATGGATGAGCAACTCTTCTTTATCCCCAGCCCTTGACCAAGTAAAGCTATATATACTGTATATCGCCCTTTAAAATAAGGAAGGTTATAGGAATTGACATTGAAAATAAATTGTTATTGAGACTTTTAAATAAATTTGGTATTAGATGAAATGTTTTCCGTTCATGTTCCATTTTTATTTTCTCCAGTTCCTTCATAATTGCTAGGTTGCCCTGTCCCATTCATCCTTTCCGTCAAGTTTGTACTGTTTCTCTATGTTCTGAGATGTTTATTCTTTTTTATCCCAGTTGACTTTATTCACAATGCTTAATATCTATAATAGATAAACAATCGCAATATTGTAACCAAATTTAATAGATTTAACAAATGAGGTAACAAAGTTAATAGTCTGAACAATTGAGGTGTAAACTTAGTTAATATGATTCAATTCCAGGTTTAACGAAGTAAATAGTTAACAGCTAAGTGTGCAATCCAGTTAATGCCATTATGTTGAGGTTTAACAAAGCTGATAGATTAACAACTCGTTAAACAAAGTGAATTAGCTTATCTTTTGGGGTATGTAAGGTGCACGTTAATTTTTGTTATTGGTGGTGAAATTTAGACAGCCGGTAGCATCTAAAAATAAAGTTTTAAATTTATTAGTTTAAGAAAGTAATGTATATTAATGGACTTTTAATTAGTAGGTGTTAAACATTCTCTTGAAAGAGAGAAGTTGAATTAACGATTCAGGAAACACAGGGAAGCTGCAAAGTTCTAAATTCTAGAAGTGATTGGATGAATGGGTGACCAGTTAAATCCATTAATTGTTCATGTTCGCGGCCAATTTTATAGAATTAATTTTGTCAAAAGAGTTGTGGAATGGACCAAGCTAGGTAAAAAGTTGGTTCATTATATCTTAGATTTAACCAGACCACTGAGCTGATTAACAGCAAACCTGGCGCTGGCCCGAAGGATTACTTTATTTTACGTGGCTAAGAACCAGTTGGTTACCTTTCCCCGAGACCACAGTTTATTGTCAGTTGAATCCGAACTCTCCCAAAAATGCCAAAATGAATTTCTTTTTTAGAAATAAATTCCTCTTATTGATTCAATTGGTCGGTTAAAGATAAAAACTTGACGGCCAGCAGTTTTAGAGTGCTAGCTGAGAACGGAAACCCACTCTCCCAACTTTAAAGGAACTGGGCCAAGGAGGTGACGGCTGTATTTATACAATAGGTTATATAGTAACTAAGTAATAGTCGAAGTATATCGTATATAATGCGAAATTTGTAAATTTTAATATCTGGTAACGTTGTCTACTTGGATTTCCAAAAACAGGGACATTGTAACCCATTTAGTATGCCTTGCAAGTATTGCATCTTTTTTCCAAGGCTACGTATTTTATATGAAAAACTTAGTTGTTTCATGCTGTACGTGATTGCAATTTAATTATAAAGAAAATGTTGTCTTTTTGAAACACTTGTCCGTTCAGTTTTTCATACAACTTTTTAGTTCCCTCAGTGATAACAAAAATGTTGTAACTGGCTTTCATATTCAAAATCTAATAATTTTGTCTGCATCAGAGCATTTTTATTAAAAGTGGCTTCGAAAATTATATTCAGGCCACAATGTAATTACGTTGTCTCATTATATATTAGCGTTAATTGGTAATTTTCTGGTAAATAAGTCAATGAACGCCTAACGCTCCATGAAGGACTAGAATCTCTTTCATTTCGGGTAAAACAATGTTAGGGGGATCAAACAGTTGCATTCTGGCCAGTTATTGTCAGGCTTCGCACATCATCGTGGTCTGGGAAAGTCAAACACTTTTTCAGGGGGTGGGGGAGTTGTTTAGGAGGAACGACGATCCGAAAAGGGAGGTTGAAATAGTTGATGGGAAGGCCTTGGTTATTATGATGGGGCTCGTTTGACGCTGATTGCGTGCAGGCGGATGTTGGGCGTTTCAAGCAAAGTTTACCTTATTGCCCCACCCAGAGGGTATCATTGTCCTGAGCAAAACGCCTGGGCTTTTTACTGTTCTTTTTTACCGTAAGATGATTCTCCACGCAGCTTTCTAAAAAAAGACGACTTTCATAAATTTGTATTGGTAAAATTTTTCGCATTTGTTTATATAAAATGTATTTTACTTACTTTATCATAAGCAAAACGCTTTGCCTTTATTTTTTAAAATCTACCATTTCTTTATCTTGAGTAAACGTCCTTGAAACAAGTAAAAATGTTCCTTTGTTCTGGCAGATTAATCCTCTTTTAAATTGAATAAAATATCTCTTATTAACCATAAGTTTATTTTATTTGATTCTTCCGATTATAAACGTATCTGTTCTTTCATCAAAGTAAAATACCTGTATTTGTCATTATTAAAATACTCACTGTATTAATCTTAAATAAAGCGAGCCTTTCCCGTTCAATGATGAAATTCATGTGCCTTTATCTTTAGTAAATGACCTCCTTTGGTCAAAGTAAACGCCTATATTAACCAGACTAACTAGACCCTTTATCCAAAGAGGAATTCTTCCCTTTGTCTCCCAGTCCCTTTGTAATAATTCAGAGGTGGATAGCTATTTACGTTCTGGTTTCATTATATTGCTTCTCATTAAGTGCTTTTTGAGGTAGGATGTCAAATAGTCAGACTTTTAAATATGGGCATTTTATTTTTTGATGTTTGTAATGATACGAGAGAGAGAGAGAGGGAGAGAGAAAGAGAGAGATTATAAGAGAGAGAGAGAGAGAGAGAGAGAGAGAGAGAGAGTGATGTTCCATGTATTTTATTTTTGATGTTTTATAATGATACATGATAGAGAGAAAATTTGAAACAGTGCTATGCCATAGGTTTTGTAATGATACATGAGAGAGAGAGAGAAGAGTCTGTGGAGAGATACCTTTCTCACATAAAAAAACAAACAATACATGAGCTTTATCGAGAGATGATTAGGAAAAAATATCGGATATGATACAAGAAAGGGAAATCAACAGCTTCTGAAACTTCGTAGTCTTTATTGTTTCAGAATCGATAGCAAGTACTCCGTACTTCCTCTGATTCCCCTGGGAGAAAGGTCAGTGACCCATGTTACCAACCCATGAATAATGCCCCGAAACTCTTATTGAAACTCAAGACGTTTTTATTGCGCTGTTTACTTGGCTTCAATTCAGCGACCTTTGGCATGCGTCCTCCCAACTTATGAAGGGAGCCAGTGATATTATCTTAACCGTAATGATAACAGAGAAATAAATACGATCCGACAACAACAACGTTCGGAGATTAGGTGTTGGATTGCTCTGTGAATTGGCTTTTTCGAAGAATTCTGTAATTGAAAATCGGGGACGGAAAGGCTGGGCCATCTGTTAATACCGATTTTTAATTAAGATATGGCCTAAATTTGATATGCCATTCCATATGGGCAGCGTATTTTATTTATATTCTTGTTTACATAACGATTATACCTAAACATGCATGCATGCACATATATTATATACATATATATATATATATATATATATATATATATATATATATATATATATATGTATTGTTACGTGTGAGTCTTGGTTGATCATGTATTATTCAATTTACGTAAATTTTACAGCCCTGCAAACCAAGATTACACGTAACCTGTCACTAGCCAAAGTTAACCCTCAAAGACAGACGTTAGTGGCAAAGGTCGCCAGTTAAGGGTTATTAAATCCAACAAAGAATATTTGAGATGAATTTTGATTTTAAACACCAACGTTCTTCCAAACATTCGGACGCGAGGCATACAAAGCATCGAGATTTAACCTGATTTTGCTTACCCTAAATCCTAGGTATTTACTGGAATAATGGGGTTGAAGCTAACAATAAATAATTAGGGCTTAATCTAGACTTTGTAAAACACATATACCTAAGTGGTGGCTGAAGGAAGAAAAACAAAGAAAAAATGTGAAATACAGAAAAAGAACCAGTCAATCGACGAAGCTTCAACAAGAATCGGACTACTGTGAACGTCGAGTCGTTGCGCAACGAGGAACCTCAGGAGTCGTATTCTGGCAGTCTTCCCAATTCACTAATTAAGATAGACGTAGAGAGAAAGTAATAAAGAATATCGTTCGGGCACGCACGCAGCGTCACCCTGGTTCCGTGACCGCTGGGATCTCTCTCACTGACCCGACCTCGCTTCGTTCTTCCAGAGGAGGACTTATACCGCCCCGGGCAATCCGACCTTGACAAAGGCATCGTCGAATGCATAGAATAAAAGCTTAAGAGCCACCATAACTAGGGGTCATTGAGCGTAAACCTCTCTGAGGCTTAGTCCCTAATGCCTAACATATTTTGTTTACAAACTTTCCAGCCTATGGGTTAAATGCCTAAATGCTACCTATCGTGGGACAAAGCAATTTCCTGTCTCAGTCAGGCTGATATTTCTATCCCTAAATGTTCGAGGGCGAACAGCGTAAATATTTATAAAAGTATATATATATATATATATATATATTATATATATATACAGTATTATATATATTATATATTTTATGTATATATTATATATGTACACACATACATACATGCATACATACATACATACATACACTTCAGTATTAAGCTGTCCCCCTAATGAGAAAAGAGTAGACAGTGGTGAGTACCCCACTCATACTTCAACGGCTTAATCGTAGATGAGCCCCTTCGTGCAGAAAACTTCCACAGCATTAGCCGCTTCTTATATTTACCCAGTAGGCTCAAACACTGCGTCATTTACCTATATCTTGCTGGCACCCTCGTGCCCCCGGGTTATCAAGGCCCGTCCTTTCCCCTGGTGCTATTTCGTCTGACCAGGTATCTCTTTTTTTTTGCGCCATCAGTCCATTTCCTTCTACGTCTTCCTCTCCTCTGCTTGTCTAGCAATTACGTAAAATACATTTCACCGACTCTGTCGTCATCTATATATATATATATATATATATATATATATATATATATATATATATATATATATATATCTATATTACTCTATATATATATATATATATCTATATTACTCTATATATATTATATATATATATATATATATATATATATATATATATATATATATATATAAAATCATCAATGAAGGGCAGAGACACACAGATATACAAGCTGACTTTATTCCAACGTTTCGTAACTATCGGATTAATTACATCATCAGGGCTGTTAAAATAAGAAATAAAATTCTTTGTAAAATCATAAAAGCTAAAAATAAGGCTAAAACTTATTCATACAAAATTTTCACAAATGTACACAAACATTAAAATTAGAGAACAAAAGTTTTAAAAACCATTATATTAAAATGAAGGTAACAGAATATACAGTAAACTAAAATTGACAACTATCTGTGAAAGGGGTTACAAAACAAAAGATTAAGGACCCACCTAGAGGAGTGACAGCTTTAAACTAAACATAAACATAAATAGAAAGAACACAAGTCAGGATAATATAGAGGAGGAGGACGTGTAGTGTTTAACGACGGAACAAGTTGTTTGATGAAAAGTGATTCCAGAATAACAAGGTCTTGAGGGTTGGTGGTATGGGCTAAAATGTGGAAGTCTTTATTATCAATGTGTTTTACAAATTTTTAGTGATTTCTGATGTTGGAATGTTCTGAGTTTGAAATTCTGCTACCTGTGCAGGCTTACATACGATGAGAATCGATACGCACCTTAAGGGAGTCTACTGGTGGATCCCACATAGGTCCTGTTTGACATTCAGGGCAAGTATATTTATAAATGATACCAGATGACATATAAGGTGATAACCGATCTTTGGTTTTAAAGGTGAACCAATGGTGAAAGGGTTCTCATCGTGGCGTAGCTTTCCGTACAGGTAGCAGAATTTCAAACCCCAGAACATTCCAACATCAGAAATCACTCAAAATTTAATAAACACATTGATAATAAAGACTTCCACATTTTGATCATACCACCAACCTCAAGACCTTGTTATTCTGGAATCACTTTCATCAAACAACTTGTTCCGTTAAACACTCCGCTCGTCCTCCTCTCCTCTATATTTATCCTGACTTGTGTTCTTTCTATTTATGTTTATGTTTAGTTTGGCCTGTCACTCCTCAGGTAGGTCCTTAATCTTTGTTCTGTAACACTGGGGATAGTTGTCAATTTTAGTTTACTGTATATTCTATTACCTTCATTTTAATGTAATGATTTTAAAACTTTTGTTCTCTAATTTTAATGTTTGTGTACATTTGTGAAATTTTGTATGAATAATTTTAGCCTTTATTTTTAGCTTTTATGATTTACAAGAAATTTTATTTCTTATTTTAACAGCCTGATGATGTAGTAATCCGATAATTACAAACGTTGGAATAAAAGTCAGCTTGTATATCTGTGTGTCCTCTGCCCTTCATTGATGATTTTTAAGTATGGATTGACTCTGACTCCTCACACATCTATATATATATATATATATATATATATATATATATATATATATATATATATATATGAAATGTGTGTGTGTGTGTGTGTGTGTGTGTGTATATATATATATATATATATATATATATATGTATATATATACAATATATATATTGTGTGTATGTTTGTGTATGCGCGAGTGCCTATAAACGATGTGGAATTTATTACCCTCCTTGCACTGTTTATTCATGTAGATTTCATGTAAATTATTCTTCAAATGCCTAAGAAATCTACATTAATTTTCTTATATGTATGTATGTTCTGATGTAGACCTGGGTTTCTCTTTGTAATATAAATATCATTCTTCCTCTGTTATTTACGAGTTCACTGTGTCATTGTACCGTTCCTACAGTTACGGCTAAAATTTATGCGTGGGTACATCCAGTGTGTGAATATTTATCCCCATCCTGAGACTTCAGTGTTAAAACATTACGATATTAATATTCCGAGTAGCGGAGTACAACGTGAGGGCGCCCTTCAGGGGAGCCGGAAGGACGTGGGTCGCAGGAACTTCGTATGGGTAAAATAGGAAGAGAGAGAGAGAGAGAGAAAGTAAATTGTGGGAAGGGAAGCAGACCCATTTGCATCTTTTGTAAGTCTTATTCAGTTTTTTTCTGTCAAGTATATCTCGTCTAAAGGAAACTTTATTTTGCATGAGTGGAATTTGAATTTATGTACTGTAAAGTCTTTGTTTTTCATTTTTGCGACGTCTTCCGCTCCAGAGTGTCTTTTGCTGTAATGTGCTCTGTGTAGCATGGAATCCTAATTTAAACGTAACTGCATAGAACCAAATAGATTCATTCTCCGACAATTTTCTTTTATTTTAATTCATCATAACGAACACTGAATGAGTATTGTTTCTGTAATGAGCATTCATCATCGTCTGGTTTTTTTTCCAGGATTTTGACCTCAAATGGCTTTTATATACGTATGGTCGTACAAATTCACTCATTTATTTACTTATATATTTATTTTACGGCTTGGTGAATTCGGTTGCCTTACAAGTATGTTTACACATGCTCATACATATACTGCTCTTAGGCTGGTAAGTGGTGCGCCAGGTATTCACACCAGTAATTCACCAGTCGTTCTATTTGCGCCTGGAATGAAGTTAAAAAGAAAATAATTGTTTTTGCCTCGTTCTGGTTTTCCGTTTTGATATATGTTTTTGCCTCGTTTTGGTTTTCCGTTTTGTTATAACGACGCAAACGCGAAGTCTGTTACCGTTCTTTTAAATTTCGTGCAGCGATCTAGACTGAAGTATATTTATCCGTCCAGAAATCTTCATTAAAGAAAGGAAAGGATATCGGGGTTATCCAGTTAAGCCTGTTGCTTTAGATAATCTAACATTTGACCTAATGACACACAGACCGCCTAATTAATAATGAATAGGGCTTCTCAGAAACGACTATTTGTGAGGGTAATTTTATTCATTGTTTTTATTAACATTTATTATAACTTAATAATTTAACAGTTAAATTATTAATTTTTTTAATGACGTGTAATGGCAGCAAAGAAAAGAAGAGCCCACTGATAATTGATATATATATATATATATATATATATATATATATATATATATATATATATATATATATATATGTGTGTGTATGTATATAATATATACCTATATATATATATATATATATATAATAATATATATATATATATATATATATATGTTATATATATAATATATAATCAGTAATAATTAAAGGAAACTTAATCCTTAAGGCTTAAAGCCCACGCGCGGAAGTTAGTCCATATCCATAGCTAGCTAGTCTGGAGGTGACATTATCGTGCCGTGGCGACCTGCCGTTAAGAATTCAGTCGTACTGTTGACCGGTATTTTGCCAGGACACGACTATTGAACCTTCAGGTTCGTGGATCTGGTGAAAGTAATCTGGGTACTTTAATCGGGCCCTTTTTTGTTTTGAATGAAAGAAAAAAGCGTTCCTCAGTTCTGCAAAAAAAAAAAAAAAAAAAAAAAAAAAAAAACGTTAAGTATATCTTAGTTTAACCCAGACCACAGAGCTGATTAACAGCTCTCCTAGGAGCTGGCGAAGGATTAGATTTGTGTACGTGGCTAAGAACCAACTGGTTACCTAGCAACAGGACCTACAACTTATTGTGGAATCGAACCTTATTATGACGAGAAATGAATTTCTATCACCAGAAACAAATTCCTCTAATTCTTCATTGGCCGGTCGGAGAGTCGAACGCTGGGCCAACAGCGTGCTAGCCTAGAGCTCTACCCACCCCTCCAATGAAGAACTTGCAAATATCAAAGACTAGAGAGCGAAAATTTCTGGCGATTTTTTAAAGGCCATTTGGGATTACCTACTGCTACGAAGCGAAAGCAAATTGAGGTCTTGCGGAGCTGAGCGAAGGCCTGTAATTATGAACGTGACAGTCGTTACACGTTAATGGGTGAGGGAAGGTGCGGGAAATGCCATAATGCGAGGAGAGGCTCCGGAATTCGACCGGGATTTTGAATAACGCCTGTAAAGGAGGGGTTGGGGTCGGGGAAGGGAGTGTTAGGTTGAATCTCAAGGCGTCCATTAGCGCCGGATTATTTTCGGAAGGACTGATGACGGGACTTTTAAATCCTGTATAATCACGCGGTGAAATGGTTTGTTAATGTCTCTGCTTATGAAGAAGGGGTTTTCTGTGTTGGTTTATATATATGTGTATATGTGTGTGCATGCATACACATTTATATGTCCATATATATTTAAATATATATATATATATATATATATATATATATATATATATATATATATACATAAATATATATATATAAATACACATATATATATACATATATAAATACACACACACGTACATATATATATATTTATATATATATGTATATGTATATATATGTACGTGTGTGTATTTATATATGTATATATAATATATAAATGTATATATATATGTACGTAGTATATATATATTTAAATATATATGGATATATATATGTATATGTAGGCATGTATGTACATATAAATATATATAAAATCATGGTTTAGGGGAAGGTCAATTTCTCTTTTACAGACATCAACATACAAATCACTGTTAGCACTGTAAACAGCTTGATTGAGCATTAATTCAGTGTGGTAGAAAATTAAAGATTCAGAGTTCTCTCTAGTGGGAAGTTTAATCTACAGTTAGCGTGGATTTCAGCTCAACGTAGCAGCTGTGCGTGACGTAGAATTTTAACAGGTTCCACGAAATCTTTGATGCAGTACAGAACATGAGTATCATGTTACAGTTCTTACACTTATGCAGTTCATGGAATATCAAAATGTATGCGCTGGTTTTAAGCAGTATTGATTAAAAAAATTGTTGCTTGAAAAAAGTTGATTGTCTTGATTGTCTTCCTCCCTTGTGGTGGATTAAATGTGAAAACATCTAGTTACTTGAGGCTTCTCCTGAAGTTGTTTCAAACCTTTGAGTCATCGTAAATGCAAGTTCCACCCTTGGAAATATAAATAACTGCAACAGTGAATGTTTATTGAAATGGAGTGGAATATGAAACTTAGGGCAGAAGCCAAACGCTGGGACCAATGAGGTCATTCAGCGCTGAAAGTGAAATTTAGGGTAAAAATGCTTTAAAGGTGTAGCAGGAGGAAAACCTCGCAGTTGCGCTTATGAAGCAATTGTTAGGAGAGGGTGGAAAGTAAGATGGAAGAAAGAGGGTATGAACAGAGATACAGTAAAAGGAATGAATGGGGATGCAGCTAGGGGCAGCAGGGACGCTGTAATGAACCTTCAGGAATGCCTACAGTGCACCTCACGAAGTGCACTGGCGGCACTACCCCCTGTGAGGGCGAATGTTTATTAATTCTAACTTCGGACCCATCGCTGATTTCTGCTTACTGTGGACAATACAGTTAATTATACTATCGAAAATGCACGTAATTATTATCAGTGAAAATACTGCTAATTACTATTACAATAATGTGTGCCGCTTGTTAGCCGAATTACGCTCTCTCTCTCTCTCTCTCTCTCTCTCTCTCTCTCTCTCTCTCTCTCTCTCTCTCTCTCTCTCTCTGCACCATTAAAAGATAAATTACTGTCAGGTCCAAATCTCCACGAGACACAGATGGACAAGCGTACGGAACAGAGGCGTTGCAAAAGGTCCTTTTTGAAATTTTATACGTCTGTACGGTATAACTTTTCTTGGTTGTTGGAAAAAGTTTGGTGTTTTAGTGTGGAAGTAATATATCCATTACTAACAGGTACATTCATACATATATATATATATATATATATATATATATATATATATATATATATATATGTATATATATATGTATATATATACGCATATATTTATATATATTCATATACTGTATATATACATATACATATAGTATACATATACACGTACACATACATACATACATACGTACATAGACATACACACATGTAGACAAACACACATTATATATATACATAGAGAGAGAGAGAGAGAGAGCGGCAGGCAGGGGATACAAATATTAAACCACGAATATTGAATGATAATAGTTAAATGAATTTGCCCCTTGAGGCTTCAAACCTGGGCCTTTGGATTAGATACAGTTATAAAAAATCGAATTAGACCCTTCGGATATTTCCCTTCTTTGTAAGTTACTACCAAATTATTGTGACTTCGATAATTCGGCAATATTTGCGGCTTAATATTTATCCATGTAACTATATAATTTGTTTATAAATAACTAAAAATCGTATGTACATACTGCACACACACACATATACGTGTACGGTATGTATTATATGAATTTATTTATTTATACACAATTGTTATAGTTATATTGATTAATATTATGCCACAATTATCGCTGAATATCGAAATCACTATACCTTGGTAATAACTTACGAAGGCCCAGGTTCGAATCCTCACGGGGCAAATGCATTTACATATTTTTATTCAGTATTCGTGGTTTAATATCTGAAATACATACACTTTCTCTCTCTCTGTATATATATATATATATATATATATATATATATATATATATATATATATATATATATATATATATATATATATACACACCACAGAATATGTGTGTGTGTTTGTGTTGGGTGTGTGTGATCTGAAACCGTAGATGGGTTGGAAGAAGAAACAAGAGTGCCAAGTACTTGTATGGTACACATCTTTGTGTAGAAGGAAATCCATAAGAATTAGCGAAAAATGAAATTGTTTTCAAGTAATTAATCCATTCAAGAAAAACCTTTGTTCATTTATATATATTTATTTTAGAATTTTATGCTCATTTCATTTTTTGAATTATAAGCCGAGGTCCAGATATTCCGTTGCTCACGTGGCAACGCACAAAATACCGATAAATACAAAATCATGTTTTCTGAATATTGCCTCATGTTGATTAGATTTAAATTATGAATAAGCAAAAAGTTGTTTTGGGGGACTTGTTTACGAAACTTATTTTTGCTCATACAGTAAAGTCAGCTTATATATTTTTCGTCGAGTGTGGTCGGCGTAGAAATAAGATTTTAATGTAAATTCCTTGGCTTCACAAATCGTAACGAATTTGCCTTTCATAGAGAGCACAGTTTTTTAAATGGACGTGATTAATTATGTTTGAACATGAAAAGGTTGCCTTATATCTATTCCCAGTAACAAATCTACCTACTTTACTAAATATTATATATAAGTAGGATTATTTACAAATTACGAATAAATATATGCGGCTAAAAGGTCATATTTCTATATACAGCACAAATTATTTATTTATGCAGCTGATTATGAGAGAGTTTTCGCTTTTTGAAGAAAAATTGACAGTTTATTTATTCGCCTTAAATTGACAAATTAATCAGGCGAGCTTCAACTGATAAAACTGTGCTGTGTGCTTTTGATCAGGATTAAATCCGTATATGAAAATCCCGAACAAATCCCTCTCCCATCCGCTTAAAGGAAAGGCGAGTCGAGTTTCGCTTGACTGATAGAAAATATTCACATTTATTAACGTTCTCTCACTTCGGTGGCTCTGTCGTCTCGTTGTGGCTCTTCATTTCCTATTTTACAAGAATAGGACGTTAATTCACAGCTTTAACATATCTTTTATCTGGCCTTATGGGGACATGACGACGGGGGGTGGGGGTGGGAAGGTGGGGTTTACTTCCCCCCTCTTGCTTGGGGAGACTCGAATTGGTGCCGGGTGACAGTGGAGTACCCCATGTTATTCACATTGTCACTGGATCCTTTATTATTATTATTATTATTATTATTATTATTATTATTATTATTATTATTCACAGCGTGCACATCGGAAATATCCAAGACCATGGCTTTCACAAATATTTTGACTACATGTATATACTACATGTATATATATATATATATATATATATATATATATATATATATATATATATATATATATATATATATATATATATATATATAATGTTCCTCAAAGCATAATGGCGCGCACATTCTTATCCAACCGTACTAGTGAGCTGTCTGGGTCCGAAAGAAATAATTCATGTAGAGAGAAGTCGTAACCTCCTTCAGACTTCATTGGCAGAGGAAATCATTATTTGACTTTGATACTGACCGTAGGGTGTTGGCGTCCTGATATCTCTTATAAAGGCTGGAAAATTCCCGTATTCATTAATAATGAGTGAGATGGTTTCGAGAGCGACGAAGCGTTGGGTTGATAGTGTGGAAACGGTCCCGTAGTCAGTATGTTCAGCCCAAATTTTTCGGAAGCTTCAGTGTGTAACTCCCGTGGTATTTCCTTAACGCGTGCGCACTGATGCATTTATTTTCCCTGGTGCAGGTAGGCTACCGTGCTGAGCAGAGACGAATACAAGTGAAACTTATTCCAGATAAAATTAAAATCAGATAAACAAGTAAGCAAGTAAGAATATTTTAGAGAAAACATTTTATCGAGGATTTTCGTTGAACTCTAGACAAGTACGTCGAATTGTTTTGCCATTTTTTTCAGGACGAATGGCAAAAAACCAATCCGATAGAATTGACATTATTGTCATGTTTCACTCTTGGCAGGATTTCTATAATACTTATTGGAAACGTTGGATTGTAGAGATATATATTAAGGAGCAGGATTAACTGAAGGGAAATTATTTTTCTCCGTTGTGGTAATGTTCTACAGGGTAATCTCTACAGTGATTTATGACTTGGGGAAAATTAGGCTATAAGGGCTAGCTCAGGCTTTCACTGTCTGGGGCATTATCAGCCATTCAGTGCTCAAGACAGTGAAAGGAGGTTGGAGTGGTTGGACAGCAAGGTAGAGGAAAGGCATCGGTAATGGAGGCAAAGTAAAAAGGTAAAAATTCGGTGCAGCTAGGGTCAGAAGGGACGCTGCAAGCAACTTGAGTAATGCTTACAGTGCACCACGAGAGGTGCACTGACGGCATTACCCCTCTTACGGGAATAAGTCCTGTGGTAATTTGTATTTAAACGAGCTTTTCATTTGCAACCCAATCAGTTTTCTTGCGTAACAAAGTTCTTTTAATCGCCACCGTTACGACAAAGGAACCGTTAGAATCGTATTTTCGAAGTATAAATTCAAATAATCTTGGATGTTTCCCATTCGGACCGGCCTTAATTAACACAGGCTTCTCGCAAAAGTATTCACGGAATGTTTTTCAAGGAAGACCGAACTCTGTGGCGCCCATCCATAGAAGGGTGTTTATCCTTTTATGTTCTATTTTTCCCCCGTGGAAAAGTTTTCAGAAACTTGAATTAAGTTTAGGCTCGAATGGTGTTGCGTTCGGCCATTAACCCCCAAAATGGGTACCAGATGGTACAGAGCAGGGCCGAGGCAGCCCTCATAGGGGTCTGGAAAGGTAGTGTATATTTATTGGACATATTTGGTGGATGAAGTGAGGAAGTTAATATTTAGATATACTGCATAGCATTAGCAGAGCCGAGGAAGCATTTTACGGTTGTTTTTGAAGGATTTTAATTTTTTTATTTTTCATTGGTATCCTCCTATCGTACTTAACACATTGTATTGTAAGAGAGACGTGTAATCTTACATTACATGAAATTATAGCATACCAGCAAACACGAGCGCTTATACGCCCACACACGTATACGTATACTTATGCATCGTCTCTTGTGGGTTTTTGACTGGTATAATTTTCTGCGACCTATAAAGCTATAATATACATAGATGGCTTTTAGTTAATTACATCTAAATAGTTTTGAAGAAAGGTTGTGGTGTGGTATTTTGATGGTTAATTTCACTTGTGACTGTTAAAAGCCATCTATAATTTTTTTGCAGTTGTGACTAAAGGCTAACAGATTTTCGATAATTTAGTGAAACGATGGAATGACTCTCTCTCTCTCTCTCTCTCTCTCTCTCTCTCTCTGTCTGTCTGTCTCTCTCTCTCTCTGTATATACATATATATACATATACAGTATATATATATATATATATATATATATATATATATATATATATATATATACATACATACATAACATAAAAAGACAAAATCAACGAAGGAAAAGAGAAACAATGGAGTGCTTCAAGGCCTTTCGACTTATAGTCCTTTGTAGCAGACTATAAGTCGAAAGGCCTGCAACACCATGTTCTCTTTCCCTTCGTGAATTTTCTCTTTATTTATATATTCATCACGTTCAGTATTTTCGTGATTCAGTTATACATATACAGAGTATATATATATATATATATATATATATATATATATATATATATTTATTATATTTGTTGCCTTAAGCCATTTACTTTAAGAGGGATTGGCCCGGGAGAAGAACAGTATAACAGTCACCGTCACATTCATACTGTCACTGTTGAATCATGGATGAACCCTCTCTGCAATAAAAATGCCACAGCAACAGCCGCTACCTACACAAGAGCACCCATATCTAGCACTCATACGCCCACACATGAGTGCTCGTGTTTGCTGGTATGTTATATATTTCATGTACTGTAAAATTACACGTCTCTCTTACAATACAGTGTGTTATGTACGATAGGAGGATATTAAAGCCCTTCCTTTCACATACTTTTTCACTTCATCTATCCAGTCATGTTTAGGAGTTCCTATCCCCGTTCCCCAAACATTTCTGAATTGTACAATAACCTACCCACGTCCATTCTTTTCGCGTTAGGTAGCCAATTGGTTCTCAGCCACGTAAAATAAGTCTAATCCTTCGGGCCAGCCTTAGGAGAGCTGTTAATCAGCTCAGTGGTCTGGTTAAACTAAGGTATACATTTTTTTTTTACCAAACCAACTCAAAATACCGTGATTCATGTTGTCTCCCATACTAACTTGTTGAACACTTCTCATCGTATCAGTTCTTCATACGCTGCATATACTATACAAAGTTGATCTCAACAGCTTCAACTTTTTTTTTTTTGCTTCATTTGCATTCAACTGTGCACTTCTCTTCCAGTGAAGGAGAGTTACCTAAACTCCATTCATATATTCCTTTTATGGCTTCCATGGACAGTTCAAGTCTCATCCTAATCTTTTGCATGCACAGTACTACCTTTTTTGTTTCACCTATTATGCGAATCGCCTATTTTTTTTTTTATAATCTTACCATTATGCTTTTCAGTATATCCTGAACACTTATACGAACAACTTTTCCTTTCTCCTGTCACCAGGTTCTGCAGTTTCTCCTCACTTTCCCCAGTCGTCAGTATTACCTGGAAAAGGCAACAATTTCACACGCCGTTCACGGCACATTTTCTTATTCCCAGCTTCTTGGATCACCTAATCCATAGAGATATTAAACACTCTTGTCTCAGATTTTACACCAGATGCGTTAATTTTGATAAATATCTCGTCAGAAGAAGTTGGTGCCGTCATCAATGCACCTCATGATTGCACTGTGGGCATTATCAGGTTCTTTGCAGCGTGCCTTCGGCTAGCTGCAACCCCTTTCGTTCTATTATATGCTCTTTCCACTGTTCTCTTTCTTCCGTCTTACTTTCCACCCTCCCCATCCTCCTTAACAACTGATTCATAGTGCAAAAAAAGTATACCTTAGTTTTTACCAGACCACTGAGCTGATTAACAGCTCTCCTAGGAGCTGGCCCGAAGGCAAACTTATTTTACGTGGCTAAGAACCAATTGGTTATTTGCAACGGGACCTACAGCATTGTGAGTCGAACACATTATAGCGAAATGATTTTCTGTCACCAGAAATAAATTCCTCTAATTCTTCATTAGACGGTCGGAGACTCGAACTCGGGCCTAGCGAGTGCTATTCCACAACTCTATCGACTTGCCTAACGAGGAACTGATTCATAGTGCAACTGCAAGGTTTTCTTCCAGTTACACCTTTGAAACCTTTTACTGTCAATTTCCGTTTCAGCTCTGAATGACATCATAGGTCCTAGTGCTTATAGCCTTTGGCCTAAAGTCTATATTCAGTTCAGTTCCACTTCCATCGTCGACACTTTTAATTGCGTTCAACAACATATTTTCTGTACGATGATTCTGTACTGTGATTCTCGCCGCCTTCCTGTCAGTTTTTTCATAAGAGTTTTGTAGGTCCATGTATACTATATACAGCTGGTGTAATATTCCGTAAGTTTTATGGAAAAATCTCTCTCTCTCTCTCTCTCTCTCTCTCTCTCTCTCTCTCTCTCTCTCTCATAGAAAAACCCGTGTTTCCAAAAGTGTTTTTGTTTTTTTGTGGCAAACTTTTGCGCCAACACCAGGCTCCCACTGTCCGATTCACAGTTGTCGGATGGATCGAAAAAAAAGTCTCTCTCTCTCTCTCTCTCTCTCTCTCTCTTTGTCCGTGGTTAAAAGTAGTTTTTTTTATTTGTTTTTCTTTTTTTCCTTCCTTTTTGCAACACGCGACTCTCAAACGACCTCTCAGGGCCTCTTCCTTTTAATTGATCGTTGGGAAGCGTTTGATGCTATGGCATTTGTTCTGACCCTTGCGTGCTTTGGGCAGCTTTATTGAATAAAACTGAAATTCCGTTATGCGTAAACATATATATATATATATATATATATATATATATATATATATATATATATATATATATATATATATATATATATATATATGTGTGTAATGTGTGTGTGTGTGTGTGTGTATGTATACGTATATATGTATATATATTTATATGTATGTATTATTTGTTCGTATTACTGTTTACAAGAAGCTTGCCTCACCGAGCGACCCTGAAAGCTTAGTATTCAATTTGTTAAATTTAATCCTAAGCAGAGAATTATTTAGCTTAGGGAGATGTTCATTTGGTGGATCGCCATCCACGATGAGACAAGACTTGATATATATATATATATATATATATATATATATATATATATATATATATATATATATATATATATATATATATATATATATATATATATATATATACTCTCTCTCTCTCTATATATATCTCTATGTGTTTATTATATATATATGCATTTGTGTTTGTGTGTGCATTTTTTGTGAGTTTTTGTCACTGGATAAATACCAATCATCAAGGTCCAAAGTGTTCAGCCAGTCACAATAACATTAACCGCAGTGTCAGCCATTCGTCCTCATATAGAACGTGTTCGTTACTGAAACCGAGCCATGTTGTATGCCGAAATACATTTCAGTAATAAATTAATCGTATGTGCAGTAAACTGAATTCCATTTTCACCGTTTTGGCGACACCAATGTCTTTTATGTAATTTATTTTCTCTCACTTTTACTCCTAACGTATCCCCCTCCCCTCATCTCTCTCTCTCTCTCTCTCTCTCTCTCTCTCTCTCTCTCTCTCTCTCTCTCTCTCTCTCTCTCTCTCATGTAATTTCTCGTATATAGTTTACTTTTACAATTAACTTTTCCACTTTAAATTATTCCTCTCTCTCTCTCTCTCTCTCTCTCTCTCTCTCTCTCTCTCTCTCTCTCTCTCTCTCACAAACACAGAGTGTATGTTTAAAAGTTTGTTGATTTTCTTGAACTATTAGAACCCTGTTCAGAATTGTATTTATCCATAAATCATTTCTACGCTCGGCAATTATAATTTTGACTTCGACAACTAATTTCCCCACCGATAAATTTAATGTAATTACGCATTTAATAAACATTGACTTTATCCTAATCCGTCCGGTATGAATAAATATCAAATATTCAAAAAGGAATAAATTTTCTGTGCTATATCCCGATACAGGTGAGCGGATAGATACTGCGACATTAAATATATATATCTGTTGTGAAAAGGGCTTGTCTGACAGAAAGAAATTGCACTGAAAATGTTTTACGACCGTTACGGATTAGACCATAAATTCGTTTGCATTTCACATATTAATTTTTACGGTTTACGAGGAATATATATATATATATATATATATATATATATATATATATATATATATATATAGTATATAGTATGATATAATATATGTATATATATATATATATATATATATATATATATATATATATACAATATACTATATATATATATATATATATATATATTATATATATATATATATATATATATAATTATATATATTATAGTTATATATATGTATGTATATATGTGTATATATATATATATAGTATAAAATTATAAAAATATATATATATACATATATATATATATATATATAAATATAAAATATATAACTACATAACTTCATATATACTGTATATATATATATATTCTGTAATATATATATATATATATATATATATATATATATATATATATATATATATATATATATATATATATATATATAACAGTTTGGAACACTTTTCGTTCGGTCAGTTCTTGGAAAGGTGACCATCATGATATTTCGTACGCCAGTCGGCTACACAATCTCTTGAACATACATGACTGTCGGGCTAACAACCTCATTTCAAAATGACTTGCTGAAAACCGCAAATACAGTACTTTCATCTCCCAGCACCACTGCTTCCAAGGAGACAAAGGAGGATGCGTGTATGTGTGTATACCAGGGCCCACTTATCCTGGTGTATACATATAGGCATGTGCACTCAGACACACAGATGTATAGGATATATATACATATACATATATATATATATATACATATATATATATATATATATATATATATATATATATATATACATACACATATATATACATATATATATATATATATATATATATATATATATAACACATATATATATATTTATATATATATATATATATATATATATATATATATATATATATATATATTTATAAAGTACATATTTGTTTTCTAGTTTTCTAGTTGACAAAGGTATTTAAATCATTACCTTCGTATGAGTCTTCACTCAGAGCTAAAAGAAAACCGTTGAAACTTTTTTATCCGTCCCACAAGGAATATAAACATTTTCATTTTAGTCCAAGTGACAAAGTCTGTCGCCAGTAAGAAGCAGTGGTGAGGGGGAAATTCTCCGGTTAATGGGAATTCTTGGGGTGGTGGTCGGGGGAGGGTTGGGGATTTCGATAGGAAAACTAAGTGTAGAATTCAGGTCAGATTCCAAGGGGGTGGAAAAGATCCCTAGTGGTAATTTAACGCCTTGATGTAGATTCCTGAAAGAAGGAGTCTTAGAGGGGATAAGTTTTTGCATTTGTTTACTCTCAGAAGGGATTAATTATCTGCATTTATTTACTCTTATTATTAATTTATTATTTTTTTAAACTTTATTTTACATATGGTTCTTTGCAGCGTCCCTTGGCCCCTAGTTGCAACCCCTTTCATTCCTTTTGCTGTACCTCCTTTTGCACTCTCTCCTAACAATTGTTTCAACATTATTTTCACCGCTGAGCGATCTCATAGGTTCCAGCGCTTGGCCTTTGGCGTAAATTTTATATTCCAATTCCCAAATTGCATTTCTCTTTACCTTCATTTGAATTTTTATTCCAAATTGCATTTTCTCTTTACCTTCATTTGAATTTTTATTCCAAATTGCATTTTCTCTTTACCTTCATTTGAATTTTTATTTTAATATTGTCATTCATTCCATCAAGTTCATCAGGTTATTCATGACGTGTCTGCACTTTCCGCAATATGGAATTAACGTTTATTAACGATAAAGTAATGACGCAATATATGTAACACAAGTTCAGTGTGTGCTCATAACGATAATTCACAGTAATGACGGTAAATGAACAATGACGCGAAATTATTGTTAAATATTGTAGCAACATTGGACGTCTTCAAAATGAAATTGGCTACATTCGAAGGTCACCTTTAGTAAAGAAAATGTGTTATCTTATTTATAGGCCATATTAAGCTGAATATTGTTTAGTGTGGAATTTTTGCAATAAAACTTTTTGACTAGTTTTCGCGTGTCCATATTTTCTATGGAGTCACTATATATCTTTATGGTTAATCATGGCATGGTAGGGCAATTTTAGGATGTAATGTAATGTTAGTTGACATGGAAGGGCATTTTTAGTATGTAGTGGTAGTTGGCGCGGAGGGCATTTTTAGTATGTAGTGCTAGTTGCCACGTCAGACATTTTGATTATGTAGCGGTAGTTGGCATGGTAGCATTTCTATTATGTACTGGTAGTAGGCATGGTAGGGCATTTTTATTATGTAGTGGTAGTAGGTATGTCAGGCGTTTTTATTATGTAATGGTAGTAAGCATGGTAGGGCATTTTTAGTATGTAGTGGTAGTAGGCATGGTAGGGCATCTTTAGTATGTACTGTAG
Source organism: Macrobrachium rosenbergii (assembly GCF_040412425.1). Classification (NCBI taxonomy): domain Eukaryota; kingdom Metazoa; phylum Arthropoda; class Malacostraca; order Decapoda; family Palaemonidae; genus Macrobrachium; species Macrobrachium rosenbergii. Next base: position 20,941,097 of record NC_089757.1, read on the forward strand.
TGAGAGTTTGCATGGTAGGGCATTTTTAGTATGTAGTGGTAGTAGGCATGGTAGGGCATCTTTAGTATGTAGTGGTAGTAGGCATGGTAGGGCATTTTTATTATGTAGTGGTAGTACAGTGGGTATGTCAGGCGCTTTTATTATGTAATGGTAGTAAGCATGGTAGGGCATTTTTGGTATGTAGTGGCAATAGGCACGGCAGGGCATCTTTAGTATGTAGTGGGAGTTTGCATGGTAGGGCAATTTTAGTGTGTAGTGGTAGTTTTCATTAAGACTAATGCCGCACAATTCCCTTTAGCCCCACCCCTGTAAAATAGAAAACCTCTCGGTCTTAATATATTCGACAAAAAGTAATTACAGGTAATGGTGGTCTAACTGACTCCCAAAAATCTCTTTTGCGGGGCTCTTGGGTTTTAAGTAATTTTTCAGAGACCTTTGTTCTTGACCTTTAGAAAGAGACTATTGGGAAAAAATAAACTTATCATGATGATACAAACTGAATACACGAAATACCGGTTTTATAATGCGTGATATTCAAGATTTTTGTGTTCTGATGGCACATTACGCTTTCAGACTATCCCCTAGCTCTGGGCTTTACTTAGCAATGCAATATTAGTTTTTTTTATTTGCTTTATGAGGCTGTTTATCTTTGTTTAGGGAGAGCGTAGAAGTTAATAACTTCTACGGACGTTAATTTAATCTCCAGTTTTGAGTTTTTTTTATTTCAAGTTCACAGGGGTGAGGTAAGATTACTAAGGCCATAAATTTAATTTTCATGCAATGAAATTCTCCTTGAGAGGGAAGACTCTTTTTCCATAGTATTTGATCGTATGCTGTGAGCAAAAGTGTTTGAGTATAGCCCTAGCTTCGTATGTAAATACTCCGTTTGTAGCTGAATTCATCCCAGAAAAGGCGTGTTCCAGGGTATCTTACCGTTCTTCTATCTAGGTGCAAATTCATGTATAGGAAACATGCAAATAGGGGTCTTCTTTTAATATTCAAAAGCGCAATCGTTCAGTTTTAATACTGAGTGCTCTTTACATTTTAAATATCAAGAGAGATATTTGATTGTGGTGTTGGTGGTTCACAATGAGTTCCAGAGATGAACCCCAAGATTGTTTTCATAAACACCTACAGGAATGGATGCTACTTAAGGTTAGATGTCTTGGAAAAGTCAAATCTAGGCTGGATTCGTTACACCTTTGTTTTTATTACAAGTTCGATACCGAGAGTTTCACTTCAGTGTGTTTAAGAAGTCTAACACATCGTTCATTTGCGAAGCTACGAGTATTTATAACTCATGAAGGCACTGACAGATTTTAACGAAGTGATGAAGGGAAATGAACGATGGTACTTACGTGGTATTATTTCGTACATTTGAGATGTTTACGTTCCCCTTGTCACTTCACCACTGGATTAGAGCACAGTCCTTTTAATGGCTCTAACTCAATAACCACTATACCCTTTGACTTCAAATTTTATGCCAGAGTTCTGTGTAAAGGACTGGGTTCTCTGTAAAGTCATAGTGCTATCGCTTTCACGCCAGCACATTTTTGTATATGCGCTTTTGTGCCTCACTTTCAATGGAATTATATCGTAAATTAAAGACATTGCTTGTTCTCTCTCTCTCTCTCTCTCTCTCTCTCTCTCTCTCTCTCTCTCTCTCTCTCTCTCTTTCTCTCTCTGACATTTTTGGAAATTTTGCCGATAATAACAATTCCCTTTTCAACATTGAGGCTACTATTGTTTTCGCTGGGATATTTATTAGAATGTTTGAATTGCATGGTTATTGTAGCGTAATTCATGAGTGTTAGTATTCACAGGCATTTTGTTGCATGATAAAAGTTGCAGTCATATTTGTTTCATTTCGGCCAAAGGCTTATTTTACGAAATGTTTCAGTACTTCATTCGGCGACAGTTGTTGTCAAGTAGTGTTGAAGGCAGATCACGATGTTGAATTAATCGCTCAGTCAGTTCTTTATTTTCTTCTTCAATGCTGGACTCTTCGATATATCTCATTCTCTCCGTTTCTTTAACTCGCTTCACAATTGATCAGAGAACGCGACATGACTGCTGTTTGTGTGTGTATGTGCGCGTGTTTTTTTTTCTTGTCGTTTGTGTATGTGTGCGTGTGTCTATGCGGCGTTGTTGTCAGGAATCTAAACTGTTTTGCAGAACTGTTTTAAATGTTGGGCTGTTGTAATGTGGCTTGCATGCATTGGATTCGTGTGATGGCAAATAGCAGCTGTATAAACGATGAGAACGATTTTCGTGAGGGGAATGGTCACGAAAATTTCTATAATAATAATAATAATAATAATAATAATAATAATAATAATAATAATAATAATAAGAGATTTTGAACAGTAATAACATCATTGTTGAACTAGTGATATGATGATTAAAAAACTAATGAGAACGATAACTAAAAGCCTTTTTATATGAATTATGAATAAAAAAACTTTTTCTATCATGAATTACGTAGAGGTAAATGGGGCTTTGACATCATAGTGCAGAAATAGCTTAATAAAAATATGAAAGTTTAGAATGCCTGTAGTGATTGCCCATAAACGCTTGGAGATATTTTTAGCACTTAAGGGAAGGGGCGGTTGCCTGTGGTAAATTATTTCACTGGGGTGTGTCGGTTCCTGTGGTGTGGATATCGGACTCAAGAACATTCCTTTCCTGTAAAGACTGTGGGTTTTTTTTATTCTTCAAAATATTAATGTATTTTGTTAAAGATTGGCAAATCTTATGCTATATTGGTTTCAGTTTTGAGTGCTAATGTTCAACCTGTATTTCATACTTTTTTGTGAATATTTCAGCCAGGTATCGGCCATCTCATGTTGTGTGTCCCTGAATATTCAAACTATTCGCGAATGTTCCATGCCGTATATTATTTTATTATGAAAAATTCAAGGTATATTTTTTATCTTTTTTAAAAGAACGCTACTAGTCAGTCATTATCAATTTGAATTACTGTAAGCATTCTGCAGCGTGTGGGTGTTTAAAAATATGAACAGCAGTCGTTATATTCAATGTCTTATTTTGAAAGTTTCAGGTTTAAAGAGCTATGTTGTAATTTTAAATTCTAAATATATGAACAACGTCGTTATATTCAATATTTAGTTTATAATCTATATATATTTATAATCATTTAAAAAAAATGTTTTTCGGGCCATTCCATCCCTTTCATAAATTAACTGAGTATCTCTATCATTTCATGGATGATTGATTTTTTAAAATTATCTATTCAGTTAGGAATAATTGTCTTTTGATTTTTATGATCTGTGTACTGTTACTCGTAAAATTGGCGTTTCGTGCATATTTTGAGAACATTATATTTTTTAAATCTTCACAGAATGTGTATCCTAGAATTTTGTTTCCATGATAACGTAATTAGTGTGCATTCGAAGCCTTCCATAACTGAATCTAACGTTTTTTCGTCCATGATGAAAAGATTATCAAATTCCCTCGGTAATATTTTCGGTGCATGATATCGTAAAAGGGTAAAAATGTTAGTGTACCAAAAAAAATTAACTTTTAAAAGAGATTTTAGGACATTCTACTTTTGAACCCCGTTCCATTAGGGAAATTATATACTTCATAGCAAGATTTTACTTTTTATATGAAATTTAACATCTTACAAATTTCAAGCAGTGCTTTTACGATATCACGATATAGTGCTAAAAAAATTAATATAACGGGTCACAAACAAACTATACTCATTCATATTTTGTATATATATATATATATATATATATATATATACTCTATATATATATATATATATATATATATTATATATATGCATATATGTGCATATATTTATGTGTTATATGCACATATACATAAGCTATGCCTAAGCCTATGCATATGTTTATGTATATGTATATTTTATGTATATATATATATATACAACATATATATATATATATATATATATATACCCTATATATATATATATATAGTTTTGTTAGTTTTACAATAATATTGCCATAATTTCAAATATTAAGTCACTTATCCTTGCAATGATTTACATCAATAGAATTATATTTGTTAAGTCCTTCACTCTACAGTAGTCGAACCTATGCATTTTGAGGTTTGTGTGGGATGTACATGATCCTGAATAGCTAGCTGTGTCACTATCTATCTGTCTATATATATATATATATATATATATATATATATATATATATATACAATATATATATATATATATATCAATATATATATAATATATACCCATATATATATACTATATATATATATATATATATATATACTATATACACACATACACATGCATGCATACACATACACTCCTTACACATACATATATATATACATTTATATATACTGTATATATTATTTTGCATGTTTTTATGTAATAAGAAAGTTAATTTCATGGTCAAACAAAGTGTGTATCTGTTAATCACAGAGAAATCGTAGATTTTTTAAATATGTAAACAATTACAAGGAAATACTCGTATTACGTGATAACTCTCTCACCCTCTCTCTTTCTCTCTCGTTATTAGGCGATGCCTATATCCAATTATGCTAAAGCAGTGTTAAAAATATGAGTGAGTAAAATAGCATTCCATTTGTTGTAATGAATATATCAATTTGTTAATTTGACGAATTAATTGGTGCATTAGAAAATGATTGTTATGAGCGCTCCAGATATGTCATTATTGCAGTCGTACTGTTTTGCCGATAAATAATTGAAATGGGTAAGGCTGCGTTTCAGTGGTCTCGTTAAACTAATTTAAAATAAAAAGTATGTCTCTCTTTTAGATGAGATGAACCGTTTTCGTTTGTGAAGATGAGGTGTAATGTATAATATATATAGTATATATATATATATACTATATATATATATATATATATATATATAATATATATATATATACAATATATATATGTATACATATATACTTTATTATATAATATGTATATTTATAATATATAAATATATTTATAATATATATACATATTATAAATTACATATATATGATACGTATATTTATAAAATATATGCATAATATAAGTATGTATATATATACTTATAAATATAATACATATATACAAATATACATATATGTATATATATGTATGTATTTATACATACATACATACAAACACACATGTCAAGTGAAAAGCTCCAGAGTGTTTTAGGCTCTCAACGCCGTGTCTTTATCCAACTAACAAGTACCTGATGTATTGTTTAGGTTATCACAAGAATAATGGTTTATCCAGGAACTGGGGTAAGTAGCTACAGTCCCCAGGCTGGGTTCTCCTTTGAGGTGCTGGCGGGTGAAGGCGCAGTCTCTCTCTCTCTCTCTCTCTCTCTCTCTCTCTCTCTCTCTCTCTTTCAGCCTTGACTTAAATACATCTGGTCGAATCTTCAGATGCACAAAACTAGAGTCTTTTGAAATTTATGTGGACTTTGGTATCTTGAGAAGATGCTGTTATTCTTTTTTTTATTTTGCATATTTTGAATTTTGAATATCACACAAGCGCGGTCTTCATGATAACCGTCTTGAGTTTTAAAATCCCTTTTCCAACCGTCAACTAACGGGTCCGAAAAAACCGAGAGGTTCAGTAGGAGAATAAATTTACCAGCCCTCGGGCTGAGAAAGTTAAACAGTGGGCTAGCGACTCTGGCCGTGTCGTAGGCGGGACCTGTCCCACACTGGCTGTCGGCGTAAACAGGAGATCAACGCCTTCCCTGTGAGCCTACAGAGGCCCAGGGGACTAGCAACATTTCTTGGTACACACAGACGCACGCGCGCGCGTGTGTGTGTGTGTGCTGACATATACCACATATATATATATATATATATATATATGTATATATATATATATAAATAATAACACCATGCCATATATATATATATAAACACATATGCATATTTATAAGTATATACAGTATGTGTGTGTGTGTTTGTGCATTTATTATATGACAGTTTCAACCACTGTTGCCGAAGAGGCACAGGTTGAAATCAAATCTTCCCAGCCAAGAAGTACTGTTGTATTTCCACGCTGGTCCAAGGAAAGAATTAATCCTGCCAAATTACGATCGCCGTCTCGTGTCAGCATGCTGTTGTGAAAAGTTTGTACTTGGAGGGTCGGAATCACCCCGGCAAGTACCACTTCATCTTCCCCCCAAAGTTGATAACCGTATGCGGTATTGAGTGAGTTAAGGAATACATTCCGCCACCTGTCTGGTGAAACTACGGGAAACTTATTTGAAGTTTCTCAGTGTCGGACAGAAATGGGTTTTCCAACCTGATTTCTCAGAAGGTATAGGCGTTTGGAGTTCCCTGTTTTGGGGTGTTTGACGTGACTATTAGTTTTCACCGGCATAAATGGGATTCATTGTTGAACGGCTGAGTTTCCTAGTTTTTCCAGAGTGTTAGACCTCGCTCGTTTTCCTCGTCCCTATTTCATACTCTATTCAAAAGCTTGAGTTTAATTGTGACATCAAATTGCTCGTTCATTTGGCTCTCGCATTAAGGGAGGTAACGTAAAACACGTTTCAGAAGAAGTATCAAAACGCGGAGCTTTATATATGTGACGCAGAGATTTTGCTGGATTACAGTTCCAAAGTTTCAAATTGATTTTTTTCTCATGCCCCGTTGATTGCTACTGATTTGTTTACAACTCTAACTTGAAAATGGGTATCATCTGGTTTGAGCTGCGCAAGTTGAAATCGAGGTAGAGATCTTGCCTCGCCTCCTGTTTGTGGTCGTTTGTGGTTTAGAAGTCTGGATATATGTGTATAGTAGCTACCATTAGGGACGACGGTATGGCTTGTGTGTAAAGTTGAAATGGAAATGTTACAAGAACAGTAGTATATGTTATCTTGATGGTCGCTGGGATTTCAACTCACTGGCAATTAAAGTGAAATTTGACTCTGAAATATTGGATGATGAGTTTCAGATTATAACGGCAAAAAAATTATCAAAAAAACAATGCCGTAATATGGCTAAACTGAAATATTTGCTCTGAAGCGAAATTGATATATTACCAAGTTATCAAAATGATTCAGGTGATCAGCGAATGACTTTGATGTTCCTCATTCATTCCTCCTTTGCTGCCAAAGGCCTTTGAGTATGTATGTTCAAAGTACTTTTCATCTTCACAACAATTGTAATGGTTTCCATTTTAATGCCTATGCATCTGAAAATCTTTTGAGCTGCAAGGTTGAAAGAAGCGCCCGTATTTGTTTTCTTGTGTTGGTCTCACATGTTTGGTCTTGACGCCGAATAACCCCAGAATTACTTTTCTCCAAGTTTAGATATCGCCATTAATCTTGGTGTAGTTTCGTCCTTACCACATGATTGCGAGAGGGTGTTCTTCATTTAAATTCAGGTTCAAGGTCTCTTCTCCTCTGCTTGAAAATGCTTGCTGTTTCTTGACTAAAGACTTGTAAAGCAGCATCTTTGTTCTGCTTTCTTGTAGTTGTTTTCTAGTTGGTGGTATGGTGGGCCATTCATGGTCGTTTTTGCCCTTAAACCTATTTTTACCAGGTCTCTGTATCTGGTTTCATGGTTTCAAGTCATAGGAGTCAGATAGATATGTACAAAGTGTGTTTCAATAATTATAATTTTGCTATTTAGGCGATGTGTTTTCTGCTTCGTTGGCCGTACTTTGTGTGACGCCAAGTTCTAATATTCGTTCAGTCAGTCAGCTCTAGAAGTCAGTGTATATGTCATTTTTTCTGAATCTAGCTTTATTATAATGTTTTTATTTTGTTGTCATCTAAGGAAGCAAAAAGTTTGATTTTGTCCCCAGCTCAAGAACCTGGCATAATTGCTCTCTCTCTCTCTCTCTCTCTCTCTCTCTCTCTCTCTCTCTCTCTCTCTCTCTCTCTCTCTCTCTCTCTCTCTCCTCCTCAAAACAGAACTGCTTAATTTTAAATGCTGTAGCTCATGTTGCAAAAGTTACGATACACGCAAGAAATTTCTTCACAGAGACTCGTTGCTTTTCCAATGAATATTTGAATTTGCCATCACAGCTAATGGCGAAGGGTGACTCGTGTGGACGGACTGAGTTAATTCAAGGCATTCTACAAAATTTATAATGATGACGATGAAAGCTCAGAAGGCTTCAGTAGATACACATTGTATAGCTTTTCACTCCGGTTTTACATTATCAGTATGCATAAATGGTAAGATTTTCCACTAATTATAATGATAACAGAAAATAATGATTATTATTATATAAACTCTCCTTCGGAAGGTATATTGTCTCAAAATTCTGCAACGTCTATAAGAAATTTTTGTAAGTTTCCTGTGCTTAATCCAATATAAATATTTCACTAAAGATAAAAGAAGGACATGTAGATAGACATTCAGATCTGCTCTTTTCTCTCTCTCTCTCTCTCTCTCTCTCTCTCTCTCTCTCTCTCTCTCTCTCTCTCTCTCTCTCTCCATAGATGTATCCTTCTCCATTCCCTTTCCCCATCCCTTATAGCTTTCCATCGAATAATGAGACAGTTATTAAAAACTGAAAAGATGAAAGAGAACATTCAGTATGTTATTGCCATGTGGGCATATCTTCGATAATTATATAAGAAAGTTGATATTCTCTCGATTGGGGAGAAAAAGAAAAATCGCATTATTATTATTACAGTTTTTCATTATTATTATTATTATTATTATTATTATTATTATTATTATTATTATTATTATTATTATTAATGCAGCGCAAGGAGTCCGAATCGGGTTAAAATGTATATCCTTATGATCCCCACGTTATGACGATTCCTATCACATATTGGTATTATTATTTTATTCATGTAAAACTTTCCTCGTCTACTTTAGTGTAACATTGGTGATTCTCTGGCAGAGAATATGTAAAAAGTCTGAGTTTCGATTTGGTGACGATATTTTCCAGACCCTGTGGGTAAATATATTGCATAAAATAATCATTACTCGTGTTGAGTAGATAATCTTTAGATTTCACGTCATTCAGTAATTCTCTCAACTGAGTGAGAAAATACCACAGCTGCGTTGTAGCGTAATGCAAAAAGTTCAGTTTAAAAATGCGAAATCCGTTGTTATATATTCTGGAAATTTCGGAAGAAAATCATAATTATAAACAATCATCATAGAATTGTATTAGCCCGTATTGCGCGACGAAGAGTAAGGCAGACTAACTTTACAAAGATCTCTTATTATTATTATTATTATTATTATTATTATATTATTATTATTATTATTATTATTATTATTATTATTATTATTATTGAGCCCTTTCGGAGTCGTTTTCTTTCGAAAATAACCTTGAAAATAATAGCTCACCAAGTCTTCATCTTTCTTAAAGTCTCCAAAACTCTTCCATTTGTTAGCCATGCGTCGAAGAAAATTCATTAGAATTATAATACGGGGAGGACGTTATTTTTAAAAGACAACGGTTACACAAATTTAAACATCCTTTTTTCACGTTCTTTTAAGAATTTCTTGTGTCTGTCACCACACCGACAGTGATTCCAGAGGCCACTTGAACTAAAAGAATATTGAAGCAACCACGTGCCTTCTTCATTTAGAGGAACACATTTTTCCTATTTATAATATCTTTGTTCTGCAATCACTGACTGTAATTCCAGCGAAGGCTGGAGGTAAAGGTACAATTAAGCAATCCGTCACACTTGCGGCATTTGAATTATACATTCCCTTCCCGGAATAATCCTCACGTTTTCTGGTGTCATTGGAGCTGTTGGGGCCGCTGTAATGAAAATTGTTCTGTACTCTGTCGAATTCTTTTCTGGGTACTCGGAATTCTCCTTGCATTTTTTCTTGACTGTGGAGTCAGTCAGATGGTTGTTTCTTTAATAACTGGGGAAAGTCATGAAGTACCGCATTTTAAGCGGAGGCAGACCAGAATTGGCATTTCTTTACAACATTGAAATTAGTTGACTTTAGATTGAGAAAGAATGTCTCATTTCTTGCGATGAAAAAAGTTTCGGTCCCGAGTTAAAATGGGAATGTTCTTGGAAATTTGAGGTTTTGCGGGTCGAAGGAGTTAAAATGAGACTTTTATGATGAGCTTATTTCTGGTTATTTGGTATTTCATCTTTTTATAGGTGTTCTGAATCATGCAATCTAGGTGGTTTCCGGTTAAGCATGCACTAACCTTCAGAATCCGTTTGTGATGCATACCATAATATACAATTTTGTCTGTAAGCTCTTTTGATGACTCAATATTTTGGGTTACGCTGCTCTTCTTGTGCCTGGCAATTTGTTTCTCTGCTGTAATTGTTTGTTAGGTAACATTTTTGGTTTTGATTAGAATGTTGCCTATCGCATAGTTTCAGTAAATCTCCTCACGATTACTGACTCCTCAGTTCCAGTGGTCCTTTATTCCTCACACCTTGGGCTGTGGAACAGTCTCCCTGGTGAGGTTGGGCGATGGGAACCTCAAGAGGTACAAGTAATTCTCCTTGTATTTTAATGATTTACTAACACTTTTATCTATATATATTTATTAATTTGTTAACTTATTTTCCATCTCTTCCTTCTCATATTTCCCATTACGTTTTTCTCTTTTAAACTCAATATTCTTTAAGTTTGCATTTTCAGTGCCTAACACCATATGTATAGGGTCATCTGGCTGGGGTCATCTTTATTAATTTAAGGTCATCTTTACAAGAATTGTTCCTTATTTTTCTTTTAATCATCATTCTAAATTGTTCTCATCTTTATAAATTGTTCCTGTATTTTACAAATTTTTCCATATGTTGTCATCTTCTTCATTTATAAATACAAATTGTTCCATAATATTCTTTGGAAGTTTCCATTTCAAGTCAATTGTCCCCATATGTGGTTTGTTCCATATGTATAAGGTCATCTTTAAAGGTCATCTTTACAAATTGTTCCATATAATTGTTCCATATGTATAAGGTCATCTTTCCATATGTATTCATCGCACATTGTTCCATATGTATAAGGTACATGTTCCATATCATATAGGTCATCTTTACAAATTGTTCCACATATGTATAAGGAGTCATCTTTAAATTGTTCCCATCTTTATGTATAAGGTCATTTTTACAAATTGTTCCATATGTATAAAATGTTCATCTGTCATCTTTAAATTGTTCCATATGTATAAGGTCATCTTTACAAATTGTTCCATATGTATAAGGTCATCTTTACAAATTGTTCCATATGTTGTTCATTACAGAATTGTTCCATATGTAAGGTCATCTTTAAATTGTTCCCATATGTTTACAAAATTGTTCCATATGTATAAGGTCATCTTTACAAATTGTTCCATATGTATAAGGTCATCTTTACAAATTGTTCCATATGTATAAGGTCATCTTTACAAATTGTTCCATATGTATAAGGTCATCATTACAAATTGTTCCATATGTATAAGGTCATCTTTACAAATTGTTCCGTATGTATAAGGTGCATTTCTTATTTATAATTATCATTATGCTTGTGATTTTCTACCGAATGTTCGGACCGCACGAGCAAGGGTAGAACCACAACTAGATAATATCTATCCAGTGTAATGAAGAATTTACTGTAGGTTAAGAGGCTCCTCACCCTTGACGGCTTCCATTCGGTGAAGTCATTGAAAACGTTTTTTTTTTTATTTAAGTAATAAATAAAAATAAGTCTAAAAACTTCGGATACTTTAAGTGGACTAACGAACTTAGGCTCCAGATTTGATTGGTTTCAGAAATGATGGTAGAGCCATGTTAACAAAATGTAATGTGCATGTCGTTAAGTAGTACATAATTTGAGGCTCGATTTCCAGACTCAAGCTGTAATTACTTTACGGTCTCATTTCTTGAAGAAATTTGCTATATTGGTAAGTCCCGTATGGGGGTTGTGCATCAGTGCACCTCACGATGTGCACTGTAGGCATTATTTGAGGTTCATTGCAGCGTCCCTTCGGCCCCTCGCTTCAATCTCATTCATTCCTTTTACTGTACCTCTGTTTATATCCGCTCTTTTCCATCTTACTTTCCACTCTCTCTTAACAATTCTTTAAACTTTATTTTCAGCGTTGAATGACGTCATAGGTCCCAGCGCTTGGCCTTTGCCTTAAATTTTATATTCCAATTCCAATATATTGGTGAGCAAAGTTTTACAACTTAGGTTCAGCAATGTTGCTGTGATAGTTGATCTTAGACTTTATATCGTTGTTATAGTGAAATAAGGATTTAAGTTTTTTTTTTGCAGTGAAACAAATGGATCTGTATATCACTGTTGCGGTGAAATAAAAGGATTTATCATATTTGTTGCAGTGAAACAAATGCATCTGTGTATCATTCTTAGAGTTAAGTATTTGGATCGTCATTGTTACAGTGGATAAATGGATCTTAATATCATTGTTACAGTGGAATAAACAGATATGCCTACCAGCGGAAATAAATTTTTCTACATTAATGATATAGTGGAACAAAATGTCTTTATATCATGTTCCAATTAAATAAATGGCTCCGTGTAGTGTTTTGCAGTGAAATAAATTTATCTGTATGTCATTGTTACAGTGAAATAAAGGGATCTGCTTATAAATGTTACAGTGAAATAGATGGATCCGTCTATCAGCGGTACAATGAAACGAATATATATTTATCAACATTGTAGTGAGAACCGAAAATGTTATTTAACAAAAATTTACTGCAGTAAAACAAATTATAAGGCAAAGGTAGCAGTGAAACCGAAAATATTATGCCCCTAAAATGGCTTACAGAGCCATTTATAATTTATTGATTTTTTATTTTTATTTTTTTTGCTGTCAAATCAATTTGTCTATATCATTTTTAGAGTTAAATAAATGAATCTATATCATTGTTGTAGTGGCAAATAAATTTGTATGTATATCACTGTAAAAGTGGAATGAACGGACGTATCATCGTTACAGTGAAATAAGTGAATGGTTATTTTATTAACAGTGTCATGTTACACACCAGAAACACGACGCCCATTGCGTTCTGATATGGCGCTTCGGCCCCTGTTGAGAAGCTCAAGTTTGTCACCACGGTGTAGTAACTTTACAACCAACGCACCTGGTACATTAAAGTTCTCGGTGGGATGATGAATCCCACCAAGACCAAGTTCGCGTTGTCTTATGCCTAAAGTTGCTATCCATGTCTACTGTGAGCTTTGTCATTTGCATGTAATAACCTCTTCACTATATGGGAATTCAAATTTGACGAGCACTTTAGATTTCCTGAGGCCCAGAGTTGCAAGAAGGAGGAGAAGGGATGGAAAGGAAAAGAAAAATCGGAATTATATAATTCAGAGCTCTTATCAGTAAAGGAGTGTGTTATATGAATATTAAATGGAGAACAAACATTGAAGTATAGGCTTCCTTCTCCTTCTGTATTGGATTAGTGTATAGTTTGCGTTGATATGGCAATTTACACAATTTTTTTCATTAATTTACATTTTCAGTTATTTTGCTCATAGCACTTTAGTTAAGGTTATTGAATTTTCTTGTGTAGGAGTTAACAAAATATTGTAGATTTACTTAAACACATAACCAGTAAAATAAACACACACATTATATATATATATATATATATATATATATATATATATATATATATATATATATATATATATATATATATACATATATATGTATATATATATGGATATTTTGAAGTGGCAATGTCAATGAACCTAAAAGAACAAGGAGATCAAAGTCCCTTGTTTATAACAGCTAGTTATATAACATGTTATAATATAATTATATATATATATATAATATATATATATATATATATATATATATATATTATATAACTAGCTATTATAAAACAAGGAGACTTGACCTGTTTGATTGGTTCAGTCAATTTATTCGAGAAAGCTGAAGAGCATGACTTGAGACGATAAATTAAGCCTCTCGTCGGCCTTTCCTTCAATGCAGGAATAGGAAATATCCGTGAAATTATAAATAAATAAATAAGTGAACAGGTAAAATCAGAACACATGTATATGCAGCACTTACACTCACATACACACACACACACACACACACACACACACACACACACATGCGCGTGTAAGGTTAGGTGTGGTCATGGTGATTGTAGTGCTTGCAGTGTCAGGAAGTCTACTGGGATGAGTGCAATTGTAAAGGTGTTTTCGTTCAAGGATTGTACAGGGGAGTGTGAGTGCATTTAGAGAAGTGTTGGCAATAATGGGAGTTATGAGATTGGAAGAGATTGTTTAAGAAAATCTGAATCTGAGCCTGGCTGGGTTCAGGATATGTGGAAAAGAAGTACATGTAGGCGTGTCTGACGTGCTGTTGATTAGCATTATGTGATGGTTTATGAAGCGACAAACGGTGTGGAAGTCTTTTTCACAAAGGGTTCATCCATGATTCAGCTGTAAAATTGCGACTGTGGCAGTGACCATTACATTTTCTCTAGGAGCTACCCCGTGTTAAGGAAAATATTGTGCTTGAATGTGCATGCGCTCGCTGCCCCAGACGTTCCAGGTGTAGCAATTTTGCCAGTCATAAAATACTGGAATCCTTAATTTTTGAGTTGTGACACTTTGTTTGAGCCTGTTATCCTTTAAAACTGAAGTTTCTTGCCTTCAAGAAGATTGTTTTCAGACCCCCTTTAAAACATCAGTACTCAAATGTGTTAACGTTTTGCATTTTTCTGTCCTTTGGTTTTTGTGTCTAGAGGTCAGAACGGTCTTCTGGGCGGTCCTGTTGGTTTCCCCGTACTGTCTGCTAATGGATTAAAAAAATTACTCGGTGTAATGGAGTTTATTATGTTAATAATTGCAGCGGACTTTCAACATTTTCCTCATTCAGAAGGCCTTTTGTGGGAGGGGATCGGCTCCTATTAATTTTTTTCAGTCTCGCCATCATGTTCTCTTTGTGGCCGATTGCAATTTGCGATATGATCTCGGGCTTTCTTTTGCGGTAATTAGCCGCAATTAGGAATATTAGTTACGTCTTTTGCCTCATTACCTTTCATGGAATTACTTTCGCACCGACTTTCCCTCATTTTTTAATTGACGCTATAGAGGGATAGAAATAAATGCCAGCTTATCTCGAATGAATAAGAAAGGTCTACAGCACAATCTTTGCGAGAGAATGATTGATTATTCATTGTAACAGATTTTTAACGATCAGCTGTTCTCACTACTCTTTCACTCCTACTTTGCACCGTCTCCCTCTCCTCTTCACTCTCAAGACTTACAGATTTTGAACTCTTTTCACCAGGATATCGTCCTCTGTTCACCAAAGCTTCGGGAAATCCTTTGCTTCACTAATGCCAACTTCGTAAGCCACGTAAGTGGGTAGTGCCGTCAGTGCACCTCACGCGTTGCACCGTAAGCATTACTCAAGGTTCTTTGCAGCGTCCCTTCGGCCCCTAGCTGCAACCCCTTTCATTCCTTTTACTGTACCTCCGTTTTTATTCTCTGTCTTCCATCTTACTTTCCACCCTCTCCTAACAGTTGATTCATAGTGCAGCTGCGAGGTTTTCCTCCTGTTACGTCTTTCAGTCCTTTTCATTGTCAATTTCCGTTTCAGCGCTGAGTGACCTCATAGGTCCCAGTGCTTGGCCTCTGTCCTAAATTCTATGTTCTATCTGTGTTCTATTCAACTTTATAAGAAAACCACATTGAACTTCATCGTACTTTGCATGTGTTTCTTGAATAGTATCTGTCAATATCATTCACATTTTTTGTTTTGTTTCTTTCTTATTCAACGTCTAACTTCACTTCTGTGGTATTCTATGAACGAATGTTATTTTGGCGGTATTGAGGGATACTGCCCAGACACTGGTACCCTAGGTAGTGCCCGCGACATTCGGATATGAATGCTTCGTTTACTAACGTAGATAGCCCATAGTTAAAGGTTATTTGATCTATTGTTATGATAATTACCTCTATGGCGGATGAGTCTTCACTTGATACCAAGGGCAATCATTCAGTTGTTCTTCTAGGAATACGGCAAGTAAGGTTATAGCACTTAAGCCGCTCTGCCAGGTTTGAAAATCACCAAATACCTCGAGGCACGGGGTTAGAGGTCTGTTACGTTAGACTTAGTAAGGCTGATTCACATTACAACATCACGTCACCGACACATCACGTCACGTCAAAGTACGTGAGAATCTCTTACATGTAATCAAGTGGACTTGTTCACACCATCACGTCACGTCACCATCAAGCACACGGCATCCACCGCCACATCAAGACACGTTTTCTTGGAAAGAATATTTTGACTTGACGTGACGGTGCTTATGCAAGTTTCTTACCGCTAAATCTGTGCGTCTCTGAGCTTTGGAACGGGATTGTGATGGGTAGTGTGAATACGAGGCACGGCTGATGGGACGGTGATGTGGCGTGATGTGTCGGTGACGTGAGGGTATAATGTGAATCGGCCTTAGAGGTAATCGTTCGTGAACACCAAAAGGAAGCTGAGCAGTTTCCTTGCTTGTAAAGGTAATTTTAATATATGTGAAACACTTTGATGACCAAGGATTTTATTAAATGACGCGCTTTTCCCTAAAAGAGGATGGATTTAGAGAAAACCGGGCTTTTCATTGTCATCCTCATTCGTTGATTGAGAAATCAAACATGCTTCGTCGTTGTATACTCCTCCTCAGCATCACATTATTACGTTTATATATATATATATATATATATATATATATATATATATATATATATATATATATATATATATATATATTTTATATATATACATGTACATATACATATATACGCACACACTCATTTTTCCTCATACTGGCAATACATGGAAAGGAATTCAAGCATTATGATATGCACTCATTTTCATTTTTCCCCCTCATACCGCAATACTTTGGAATTCTTTTCCATGTTTCGGTAGTTGGTTCTTTGACTGCTTTTGGGTTCATGCCCTGTTTTTTTCCGGCTTCATTCCATTTTTACTTGTTCTTGTTTGTGACTTCAGGTAGGGAACAAATTTCCAGTTCCGTCGGCCACTTCAATAAACGTCGCGGTCTAGTGGTCGGGACACTCGCCGCACTAGCTAGAAAGTCAGAGTTTGAGTCCCATTTTGCTTTCGTTGATTTAAATTAGGAATACTGGACTTGTTAGTCGACTGTGGTCTGTCACAGGCAGGGTTGAGGAAGGTATGGGGCTAGCAACTTCATCCCAAAAGACTTGCTGAAAGGAAAGCTTTTTTAGAGCCACCTCAACTCAGGATGTTATATGTAGCCTCCTCTCCTTTGTTTATATATATAATATATGTGTATGTTTGGTAGTGAAACAAACAACATTTTAACCATTAACCCTCAGTGGATGGTCATGAAAGCATTTCCCTTGAACGAAAACGTATTCAATTATGTTCCCCCTTTCATTACAGAAAGGAAGAGAGAAAAAAATAAAAACATTCCACGCGTCCTTTTTCTTCCCCTCGACCCATATATCAGCGAAAAAAATTTGTTAAAAAAAGGAAACGGAGGTTTAAAAAAGGAGAAAAAAAATCCGCATCACATAATTAAAGATTATTCTTATATACAAAATCTTAATAGAGTTCAGAATTAAGTGCTGGGGTAACGACCAAAGATATAGGCAAAAAGAGAGTTTTCGACCTTCATTACAACATATTAGTTCGAGGGAGAGGGTTTGGTAGGAACCGGAGAGAGAGAGAGAGAGAGAGAGAGAGAGAGAGAGAGAGAGAGAGAGAGAGAGAGAGAGACTGTTGAAATGGCGTGCAGTATTTAAAGCTATTTTGTAACAATTGCAGCACCCTTCCATCTATCTATCTATCTATCTATCTGTCTATCTATCTATCTATCTGTCTATCTATGTATCTGTATATAAATTAAATATATATATGTATATGTGTGTGTGTGTAGTATAGATATAAGGAGAGAGAGAGAGAGAGAGAGAGAGAGAGAGGAGAGAGAGAGAGAGAGAGAGCGAGCTAAGAAAAGTCCCTTTTTTGTGGTAGAATCTAGATTCTGGAAAATATTTATTTTGCTTTTAATGACTTTATGAAAATGATGAACCACAAATGAACTATATATGTAGCCTGGTGTAGTATAAAGAATTACAAAAGGATATGTACCAATCATGTAGCTTAATAAACAGCCTGAGTACAAATTGTTTTATGTATTGTTAATGTCTAGTATTTTCACTCAACCATTGAAAGTTAGTAGGAAGCAATTATTAGCCCGCATGGGTGTTAAAAACTGAGAACGGGTGAACGGTTTTTGGATGAATCTGTGGAAGCATTCATTTGATCACCCTCCAGCGCCATATATTTTTGGTACGTATCGACGAGGATTTAACTGTTTTATCACAAACTAATCACCTGGGCCCAATTTAATTTGAAGAGAATTGTCGCTCATACTAATGAAATCCTGAGACCCAGCTTTGTCGATTTTCTCGCTAGACTCAATAATCTATCGTAAGGATCCATATTTTGATTATTTATTTAATTTTCTTCATAACAGATGTAATAACAACGTCCCTAGGTCGGGACTTACCGCCCCTATCCGCTCTACTGTTACGTCATTAATACTGTATTGGTACCGTAGTTATAACTATAACAATTCATTTATTGATTGTTACTGTTAAATATATTAAACGTCTTTGTATGGACGTGATTAAGATTCTAAGTAGCTAGGCTGATAGGTAAAAGTTATCATATAGATCTTAAACTTGTGTTGTTTTGCATAAACGCTAGGGACGAGAAAGTAAAATATACAGACCATTATTTTATACAGGCTTGTAACAATCAGGAAACATATTTGTAATCGTACTGGTTATTCCCCGTAGCGTGGTAGTGCCGTCAGTGCACCTCATGCGGTACACTCTAGGTATTACTTAAGGTTCTTTGCAGCATCCCTTCTTCCCCTAGCTGCAACCTCTTTCATTCCTTTTACTGTACTTCCGTTCATATGCTCTTTCTTCCATCTGACTTTCCACTCTCTGTAACAATTGCTTCATAGTGCAACTGCGAGGTTTCCCTCCTGTTACAACTTTCAAACCTTCTTACTCTCAGTTTCCGTTTCAGCGCTGAATGACCTCATAGGTCCCAGCGCTTGCCCTGTGGCCTAAATTCTATATATTCTATTCTCGTACTTGTTATTGCAAAACCCTGTTTGCACAACGTTAGATAATAGTGTCCTTCCTCAATAACTGTGAGATTACATTTTGTCCGTTGCCCCCTTCGTGATATGGAACTTCCTATCTTTCATTTCATTTCTTGTCATCTTTCAATATCACGCTAAGTACGGGGAGGATGTTGACTGTAATGTAAAATAATATTTCTTTGATCATTCATCCCGTCACGAATATGAGGATGAGGTCAGTCTGTCGCAATTCGCATCGGCAGATCCAGTGGGTTCGCTTTTCTCTAATGGAACCAGAGGTTTTTTGGAACCAGGGATGGGATAAGGACAGGGCTAGGTTGGAACCAGACTGCACGGTTCGGGGCCTTTTTAAATCATCACTCGTTCTTGTTTTCCCTCCATATATTTTTTTTTCTTTGCCGAATTTCGAGGAAAGCAACAGGACCAACATTTGATAAGAGAAAGATTATGGGAATCAGTAAACGGAAGTAGGGAAGGAATGCCTTGACTTCATAATGTAATTTATAAGAAATTCTTTTATAATAGTTGCTATATAAGCTTTGCATCTCATGGAACTTCTCTAGAATTGTCATCTATTTTCTTCGTGCAGTTTTCAGTGTTAAGGTTTTGTAATAATTTTATGGCGAAAGTTGCCTTTATTAGCTTTACTACGGAACTTAATTCTGATAATGGTATTATAACCTTAACTTCCCTTTTATGTGGGCCTATAGTGATTGGAGTCACTTTTCACTGCGATGCGAAAAAATCCGCCTAAGTTTAGCTTAATATTTTTAGGCAAGATATTTATGAATGTGACTAAGGTTCTCCCCAGGGAGGACAGCATACTGCCCCACTGAATCTATAGAGGCTCTTAGTGCCTGGGATACTCAGGGCAAGAAACTCTCGAGTTACCACTCTGAAATAACACCAGACCTCTCAATTGAATGTAAGGTCCTGTTGTTTTTTAAACCCAGGAGGCATAATATTCCAGAGTTTATCCATTTACCTGTAATCAAACACATCTCAGGTCACCCTCTCACGCTTTTGTTCCATGGGGTCAGTGACCCCCTGATTTTCGTTCATATGTTCTGGGCTGTATACGGGTACTGAGTTGGGTCACGCTTCATCTTCTCACTTGTTTTTAATGACCCCTCCGGTATTAATTGGTTTAAGGTTAACCCATTCTAAATGGCATAAGGTTAACCCATTTTAATTGCTTTAAGGTTAACCGATTTCAATTGGTTTAACGTTAACCCATTTTAGTTGGTTTAAGGTTAACCCATTTAAGTTGGTTTAAGGGTAACACATTTTAATTGGTATAAGTTAACCGATTTTAATTGGTTGAAGGTTAACCGATTTTAGTTGGTTTAAGGTAACCGACTTTAATTGGTATAAGGCAATCCGATTTTAATTGGTATAAGGTTAACCGACTTTAATTGGTCTAAGGTTAACCTATTTTAATTGGTTTAAGGTTAACCTATTTTAATTGGTTGAATGTTAACCGACTTTAATTGGTTTAAGGTTAACCAATTTTATATTGTTGGAGGTAAACCCATTTTAATTGGTTTAAGGTTAACCCATTTTAATTGGTTTAAGATTAACCCATACTTACTCTTCGTCTGTATAAATTTTGATCCTATAAAGTGATATATTCAATGTCTGAACGTCTGTCTGTCATGAACTCATATAAGGACACAGAAAATATGGCACATTTCCGCAGTGGCGATAATCGATGTAAAGCCATCAAGCATGCTGTCTGTGTGTCCGTTCTTGTGTGCTTGTGTGTGCGAGAGAGAGAGAGAGAGAGAGAGAGAGAGAGAGAGAGAGAGAGAGAGAGAGAGAGAGAGAGATATGCTT
This sequence comes from Macrobrachium rosenbergii, assembly GCF_040412425.1. Classification (NCBI taxonomy): domain Eukaryota; kingdom Metazoa; phylum Arthropoda; class Malacostraca; order Decapoda; family Palaemonidae; genus Macrobrachium; species Macrobrachium rosenbergii. The sequence goes on from NC_089757.1 coordinate 20,962,020, forward strand.
ATTATTCAGCTGAAGGTTGAAACCCCTTTGTCAGCTAGTATTATTAATAGTGATTCTTTGATGATTATCTGAATTATTTACAAAAGACACTTTGCAAAAGTTATAACCAGTATTTTGAGTGCAGTGTTAAACGAAAGCGAGTTATATCAAATAGCTAATTTCAAAACTAATTTAGTTCGTAGAAACGAAGAAGAATTTTATGACAAGAGAGAGAGAGAGAGAGAGAGAGAGAGAGAGAGAGAGAGAGAGAGAGAGAGAGAGAGAGAGAGAGAGAGAGAGAGTGTTTGTACTGGTAGCTTTAAGCCAGAAAGGTTAACTGAAGACTGCAGTTTAATAATAATAATAGTAATAATAATAATAATAGATATTCGTAACGTTAGGTCGCTCTCGTTATGTATCCAGCTTAATTTGATATAATATAGTAGTTGCCGTCTTAGCTGAATTTGTTCTTTCTAATTTCTAACTTAGGAGTAAACTGGAAGTAAATTGGAGTCAATTGACCTGTGCAGTTGATATTCATAGCTCGTGCTAGGTGGGCTGCAATTAGCCCGTCCCAACTTTCTCGTGTTTTCTGAAACGTGTGATTTTGAAATGCCTCTGAATAGTATGTCGCAAGGGACCGTCTGCGTCTTTTCCCCTGTGTCAAAATTTCCACCGCCGGTCGTCTTTTTTTTCCTTTTTCTCGGGAAAAAGGAGAAAGTGGCGAAGGTTGAGGGAGGGAAGGAGGAGGGGGAGTTTTTGAGGGTAAATGGGGGTTGGGTTGGAAGGGAGGGTAAATGGGGGTGGGTTGGAAGGAGGGTAAATGGGGATGGGTTGGAAGTGAGGGTAAATGGGGATGGGTTGGAAGGGAGGGTAAATGGGGGATGGGTTGGAAGGGAGGGTAAATGGGGGATGGGTTGGAAGGGAGGGTAAATGGGGTTAGGTTGGAAGGAGGGTAAATGGGGGTGGGTTGGAAGGGGGTAAATGGGGTTGTTGGGTTGGAAGGGAGGGTAAATGGGGATGGGTTCTGAAGGGAGGGTAAATGGGGCTAGGTTGGTAGGAGGGTAAATGAGGGTAGGTTGGAAGGGAGAGTAAATGGGGTGGGTTGGAAGGGAGGGTAAATGGGGTGGGTTGGAAGGGAGGGTAAATGGAGGATGGGTTGGAAGGAGGGTAAATGGGGTGGGTTGGAAGGAGGGTAAATGGGGTGTGGGTTGGAAGGGAGGGTAAATGGGGTGTGGGTTGGAAGGAGGGTAAATGGGGTGTGGGTTGGAAGGGAGGGTAAATGGGTGGTAGGTTGGAAGGAGGGTAAATGGGGTGTGGGTTGGAAGGGAGGGTAAATGGGGTGTAGGTTGGAAGGAGGGTAAATGGGGTGTAGGTTGGAAGGGAGGGTAAATGGGGGGGTTGGAAGGGAGGGTAAATGGGGTTGGGTTGGAAGGAGGTAAATGGGGATGGGTTCGAAGGGAGGGTAAATGGGGGGTAGGTTGGTAGGGAGGGTAAATGAGGGTAGGTTGGAAGGGAGAGTAAATGGGGTGGGTTGGAAGGGAGGGTAAATGGGGGTGGGTTGGAAGGAGGGTAAATGGAGGATGGGTTGGAAGGGAGGGTAAATGGGGTGGGTTGGAAGGGAGGGTAAATGGGGTGTGGGTTGGAAGGGAGGGTAAATGGGGTGTGGGTTGGAAGGGAGGGTAAATGGGGTGTGGGTTGGAAGGGAGGGTAAATGGGTGGTAGGTTGGAAGGGAGGGTAAATGGGGTGTGGGTTGGAAGGGAGGGTAAATGGGGTGTAGGTTGGAAGGGAGGGTAAATGGGGTGTAGGTTGGAAGGGAGGGTAAATGGGGGGGATGGGTAGAGGGGAGGTCAGGTCGGGGCCGAGTATGACATGCATATCTGGCTTAAATTTTTCTCGGTCATTACGGAAATAAAGGTGGTGGTCGATGGACTTCTTGCAGTTTTTCTTTTCCTTTTTTTAACATTTTTCTAACATGTTCATGGGTTTAACATTTTTCAGTTTTACAGAGACCAAGACGGGTATTAAAGCCCTTCCCTTTAAAAATTTGTTGATTGAGTGGTTCATTAAACTAGAAGAAACAGGAGAATTCCTCAGTGAATGGTATAAAGGAGTGATCAGAACTTTCAACTTTCGAATTATAGTTTGTATGTATTAACTTTATTTTTACGGAAATAAATAATGAGATTATATTTCAAAATGGGGATATTAACAACAAAAGGAAACCTCTTTCTCTAGAAGACGAGTGGTTGGGGTCCGACTTTTGTTTTATTCTGTCCGAGTTGGATAACGACATTTTTTACGGCAAGCTTTGTACTGAGGGCCATGCCCATTTTTGGCACTTCATCATCGTTCAGTTTCCACAAAAATCACTCAGTTCCGCAGTTGACTTATTAGTCACTATACCGCTCCTCACGGAGCTGGAAACATCCATCTTGTCACCTCCTTCCTAATTGGATATGTGTAATTGACAGTTCTCGGAATGTAAAAAAAAAAAAAGAAAAAATAAAAAAAAATTCCATTAGAAATTAAATCTCTTCTATTTTACCTTTTTTAACATTGACCTTTAGAATGTCTAGTATAAACTCATTCTTTATATAATTTCCATTTTCATTCATTCTCATCATAGAGCTGAATGACCTTATGGGTCCCGGCGCTTGGCTTTATGCCCAAGCCACATATTCCATTCCATTCCTCGGAATGTATGGTTTGGCGAGCGTTTCGTTTTCTTTGTTTTCAAATGTTGAAATTCTCCTTCTGCCTCTTGTAATTAGAAGCTTTCAATTTTCCATCTTGCTATCCACCCTCTCTTAACAATTGATTCATAGTGCAACTGCGAGGTTTTCCTCCTGTTACACCTTTCAAACTTCTTTACTCTCAATTTCCGTTTTAGCGCTGAATGACCTCATAGGTCCCAATGCTTGGCCTTTGGCCTAAATTCTATATATCAGTTTCAATACATCTCTGTATGGTAATGGTGACATGCGTGTGTGTACTGATATCTGATTAAAGATTTTTCCTTTTGACGGGAAGTTTTGATATAACCCATTCATCTTCTGCGTAAAAGGTTGCTGATGAAACCCGGTTGCTAACAGCTTCCACATCTTGATATTCTTAATCTGGCCTCATCGTGAGCAGTGTGTATGGGTTCACCTGCTTTGATTTTCTTGATTGTTTCAAGATTCATCTTTTATACTTCTTCTGGCCTGTTTTTATCTTTATCATCACATTGACATTCAAACTGCTGAAGAAGTTGATGATTGTGGGTCGCTCTAGATGAATGTGTGTCCACATTAATAATAATAATAATAATAATAATAATAATAATAATAATAATAATATTGGCAAGAGACCCCGTTTCAGACATGTACTGTTGAATGTGACTGCTGCGTCAGCTGCATTAATCTTGTAGAGAGTTTTCTCTATAATTCTGATTATTTCTTTCTCTCTGGTACTACATCTGGCGAGTAACGTGCCGATGTGGTTCATCTTCCGAAGGGAGAGGTCAATGTACGGGAATTTCGTCAATATTTACAAAGTAAGTCAAATAGGGAGGATATGATCCGTAGAGTTATATCTTATAGTATGTAGACGAATTCGGGTACTGTATTAGTCAAATGAACGCTATGGCCAGCGTTTCGTTCGGCTTCAACCGAATATGATAATGGCAGTCCTTTGGAGTAGAATGATGGCGCTGTGGAGTCTACTCATTTTATAGTCGATGGGTCAGCAGGGGGCAGGTCACATGCTGGATTTTCACTGGCTGGTGGCGCGATGCTGGTTTCCTATTGGCTGGAGAAAGTTCCCTGTAAACCACTTCTCAGGCTTGAAGGTTGCGTTGCCGCAGCCTGGCGGACCGACAACTGGAGCGTGACGTCACGGGGTGGTGCGTGACGTTGCGTGACGTCACTGTTGCTCGAATGCTCATTGGCTGCGGGGCTGCTCTCCTCATCAGGTATTACAAGGCCGGGGATGTCGCTTGTTCTGGTATTACTTTCTTGTCCTGGTATTATTCTTCTCAAATTAATGGGGAGGAAGGGGAGGAAGAGCACTTCCTGTGTCGTGTTCAGTGGTGGTTTCTCCTCCTGGACGAGTAGCAGACGTCGCTGGTCTGGGCCCCTCCCAATTATCTTAATAATAATAATAACAACAATAATAATAATAATAATAATAATAATAATAATAATAATAATAATAATAATAATAATAATAAATGAAGCTCTTGCTCTCCTGCATTGTATCTTGCATATCCCAAGACCAGGTGCATTCAGCAACATTTTGAACACCAAGAAAAAAAATTGAAAAGATTCATCATGAGACAAATGATCAATCGTTTTTATAACAATAGCATGGGAAGATGGTCAAAATGACTGTCGTACGATTAGTGGCCGTATTTTATCGTCCGTCGATCCATCTTTGCGGTAATGAAAGTGTCACATCGTTGTCCCCCGCAGTTCTCAGAAGAGAGAGAGAGAGAGAGAGAGAGAGAGAGAGAGAGAGAGAGAGAGAGAGAGAGAGAGGATTTCAATTTCGGTGTCTTAAGGACGCAGCCATGCATGACGCATCAAGGGTATCTCATGCGTCGTGGACAACAAAAACAGCAGCAACAACAACGGTAATAATCATGACGATGACAACAGCGCAAGATGACCGAAAAATACGTCGGCTCTGCAAGAATGGAATGTTTATTGCTTTTTAAGGCCACATTATTGCATGGTGCATCGAGGCTACGGTATGTATTAGCATCTGAAACATTGGTAATGGAAATATTTGTAATTCGCAATGGAAATGTTTATAATTCCTTTGTAATTGTTGTTGAGGAATAGGAGATTATGGTTAGGGTAAAATTTACACCATAACGTCGACTGTTACTGTAAATCAGTTTTTTTTCGTGGTTATATAGTAAAGGCGAGATATTCATTAGCAACCACAAAAACAGGATAACTTTGTTCACATTTTAGTGGAAGAGGAGATATGCGTTAAGATAAATTGATTAATAACAAGTGCAAGTGGCTATACAGGTAATTCTCTTATCTTATGGGCAACGAGGGTTGTTAACAACAACAACAATACATTGATTAATTCAAATTTGTAGGGTGGTTGTACTCAAGGTGAGCTGAAAAGTACATTGAGAGTGAAAAAGAGAGCAATTCCATTGTTTCTGTCGACGAGACATGGCTAAGGCGACCGGTTAACAAAAACGAAAGATCCAGTAACACTGTAGCAACACTATAACACTGTAGTAACAGTGTCCATGTTTTTGAGTAGGATGGGGAGATATGATTAAGGCGAGTTCCTAATGCCTCTCCCGTTCCTAGATAGGATCGCCCACAGGAGAACAATAGGTTGCGCCGTGGAGTGAGGGTAACTGCTATATTACGTTCTTGCGTAGGGGAAAGTAGCGTTATCGTGCGCCATCATACATTTGAATATTTAAATTCAGTCGGGGCGCAACGCAGGTTATGGAGATAAAGAATGACCATGTTTCCCTTTATAGTTTCAGACACGGAAGAGAACGTGTAAAGGAAAGTATTAAGGGCAGTAATGAAAGTTAAATAAGAGAAACAGAGAAGGAGGAGTGTAAGTGAAGTTTGTCTTCGGCGTTACTTCGAGATTACCAAACATGATGAAACGTATCGATATAAAAAGAGAAGTGTTGGAGAAAAAGGTAATCATCAACAAAAGCTAAATGAGAAATTAAAATGTGAAAAGAAAAGCAAAAGAAAGGCCTCTGGTAAAAACGTAACAGGACTAGGATGAAAAACTTGTAAAAAAAAATAAAACTCGAGTGCAGATCGCTGCAGGCAATTTTTTTTTTAATAAAGAATGCGATGATTTCACCTCGCACACGGCCCACCGCCCCCGCCCCCCTCCCCCGTTCCCTTGACTTGTATACCGTAGCGTGTGCTAATCAAAAGAAAACGAGGTTATTAATTGGAACTGTAGGTCTAAACTCGTGCCAACTATGTCAGATGATGCTTATAATTACCATATCATGGAACTGCCTCTGTCCAGTGCTGGAAGGGGATTCAGGGTTGTTGGAACGAGGGGAGTGTATGGATGTTGGGGTGGGGGTGAGGTCTGTAATAATCAAATTCTTGCCCTCACGCAGTTTAATGCAGAAAACAATAGTGCTCATTAGCAACTAACAAGTACCGTCATGACAGGACTTTGAATAAATTTAATTTGCATGTCTATTTTTAGTTGTGGTCTTCTGGGTTTCATTGTGTGAAGTCTTTGAACACTTAAGTTCTTAAAAAAAAGGAAAATTTTAAACCCTGACGGCCTTCATCAGTTTTCCTCAAGGAGTTTGCCTATGAACTTGACCTCTGTATTTTGGTGTTTTTCACCGTGACCTTAACCCAAGAACTTAGTTTTCATCTTGGAAGCATACCAATACATCCTGTCCCGTTCAGTTATTGACCTTTTGTTCTTACTTCTGTTAGAGATAGTCTTCAAGCTGGGCGCATTGCTTAATTTATAGAACAGTTAGCTTGGCAAGCCTTTTCTGTGATCATCAGTGTATGTTCAGGAAAGCGAGATCAACAGGTGATCTATTATTCTCTAACCTAGTCATTCTCTGATCACTATTTCTTTTGTAGTTATGGTGTTTATCTGTTTCTTTCATGCTATCTTTCTAGTTGTGTATGTCAGGGATCTTTCTTTTCTCTACCTTCTTCTTTCTGTACATCATTGACTTCCTTAAAGCCTTCTTTGGCCTCCCCAGTCATATCTGCTGGTTCTTCTCTACAATCGTATTCCTGTGCTTGGAAGCTTCGTCTTGAGTTTTTTTTTAGCTGTCCGATGGTTTTAATACAGTTTGTGGTAATTATCTCAGATTGGAAAATATAAATTTAGTTCAGTGCTTACAAGAAAAATTCATTTATGTATACTATAACGTCCCTTGACATGACCTCATCTTGGGTCGAGAAAAGTCAAGGTCGCCTAGCCCTGTCCTTCAGCTGTGAACCACTTCAACTATATTATAGAGAAGCTGCTTTGCTTGTACTGTAGATTTGACTTTCACCATTGCTTACTAGAACTGATTTGTTTGCGAATACCAGTGCCTGTTCTTCGAGCTCAGTATATACAGCTCAAATTCTCATCACAGATGCTGAGTGAAATCCACGAATTCGATGGTCAGCCAGTTTTGTTGACTTTTTTTCTTGCGTTGGCTGAGCTTCATTCGAGCAACAGTACCCGACTTGGCACCTTTTATAATATGTTATGTTTTGAATAATGGAATAGGTTGAATAGTCTTGAGTGGGTAAAATGAATATCTTCTTATACTTAATCATATTGCGAGCAGCAAAGTTCTGAAGAAATGGAACCGAGTTGTATAGAATTTCCAAGGAGGCTAATTCGAATGCTTTCAGTTATTCATTGATTTTGCAGCGGTAATGCCAAGAATGATCGTTGATAAATAATTATATTTACATATTTTCTAGTATGCTAAAGACATTCATTGCTTCAGTTTGCTATTTAATAAACTGTACGGTACTCAGATCTTCATTTTTATAGGAAACTGCAGAACTATTATTTGTTTCTCTTTAGAAGAAGACCAGGCCATGCTCTATAGGTCCTTTTCATTTACTCTCCCATTCATGATTTTTATCTGTATGAAGCTTTAATGACTGCAGTAATTGTGCGCATAACTGATAATTAGGTTTAATATGAAGGGCCGTTTGCGCTGTGTAGTATCATTAAGTCGAGCCATAACGGCGGAAATTACAGAGAACGCCGCGCAGGAACATCAACACTTGATGGAAAAGAATTACGTCGTAATGAAAGCAGAGAAGAATTTATTGCTTTTCTGAAAGCAAGTGCTCAGACACGACATTCTCCTTCGGCGAAATCTGTCCATTTTTCGACGTAATCACAAATTACCTTTGCATGATTTACAGGAAGTCAAATCTCATCTCTCCCGACCCTTAGCTATGCACGAATCCGCCACGCCGTGCGTGTCGCCGCCTTTCGTATAAAGGAGGATCGCGTGTTCGTAATTCGAGCCGTAAAGGAAAGGAATAAAAAAGAATATGTAAAAAAAGGAAAGGCCCTCAGGATACCCATTCCCTTAATACACGATAATGAAATGGGCCTCTTATTTGTGTATGGCTTCATTCTGGGTATGATGCCGGGTATGATTTAATGGGAGTAAATCATGAGTCATTCGAATGGGTCTCATTGATCATACACGCGCCGCCGATTTGATCATGCAACGAGTCATGCTCTGCTGCCCTAACGAACCTTAATTACACGTAGTTATGTAATTACCCCGGTCGCTGTATAATGCTTAGACGCGTGTAATGAATGTCAGGTATGACCCCGTGCTCTCACTCCTCTCCCTTTTATGTTCTCTTCACTTGGAAGCTCAGGGGCGGGGGGAAGGGGGGTGATGGAAATCTGTGACCCCACCTTCCCCCTTCTCCCGCCTCCGGCATCCCAGGGGGCTGTATTATGCCTCCTTCGTGTTTTCATCCTCACTGTAATCTTCATTAGGTTCCTCGTCCTCTCTCCATCATCCCAAACACTCCATCATGGAGGTTTTTGCACTCCATCAGCCCGGGTGGACAACATGGGGTCGGCAACGTCCCCTTATTCCTAGTCTAGGCCCTGACTTTCAACCATTTCCTCTCTCTCCCGGACTCTCCTTCCAACCACGTTTTCCTCTCTCCCCTTCCTCCTCATTTTCATTTTCCCGGCGACCTTCACCTCACTTTTCCTCCCCTTGTTACTCACTGTGGTTTGTGTTGCATGGTCCGATTGCGGTCCGTCTGTTGCTCAGTTGAGCGGTGTTGTTTACGTGCTGGAATTCGAACGCCGCTCTTGTCTTTTCGCTTAAGCAGTAAATTATGGACCTAGTATGTAGTCGACCTTGTGGGCCACAGCCAGGTTGGATAAAGGCCTGTGGTGCCACCCATATCCTAAAGATAAATAGAAATGAACACTTTGAGGATCTGAAGGGTAAGACTTTTAGGCCCCCGCCCCCATGTTTAAAAGTGTATAGGGGGATCTCGTTTAAAGGATAAAGGAACAGTGAACAAAATGCCTAATTCCCAAGTCCATGAAACATAGGAAGAATGGAAGGGCGATAAATTTCGGTTAGTATCTCCACCCCTTTAGGTTGATATTATGTTGTCACTGGTGTTTGTCAGTTTGTTGGTTTGTCGTTTGTGAATGTTGATGAACCTTCAACCGAAGGTTGAACCTAGCGCTTGGTAATAATTAACTAATTTCAGGAGAAATCTGGATCTGGATGGGGACTCAGGATCCCAAAGAGCGCAACAACAACAGTAGCAACAACGATAATAATAATAATAATAATAATAATAATAATAATAATAATAATAATAATAATAATAATAATAATAATAATAATATTGAGAAGCAAATCACAGTTATGTGTGCACATATATTTAAAGATATATCAATATAGATAGCTCCCGAAAGCTATCTATATTGATTTATCTTTAAATATATGTACATATACATAACTGTGGATTTGCTTCTCTTCAGGAGCTATCTATATTGATTTATCTTTAAATATATGTACATATACATAACTGTGGATTTGCTTCTCCATTTTAAGACTCGTGCTACTATCAGTATTTTCTAATAATAATAATATTAATAATGCTAACGAGGGGTGTGTTAAAAGTCTAGCGCGTTTCCCGTAGGGACCTTTTATTTTTAGGTCGATTTCTGAGTGTCGGTGGTAGGCATTGCATTTTCCTTTTGGTCATTTTGGACTGCTTTATTATGATTTCCTTACCAGTTGCTTTCTTGTTCTCTTTTTAGGATATCCTATTCTACGAATGCATTGATAGCATGGTTAATGGCATATTTGCCTTCATATACATCTTTAATAATAATAATAATAATAATAATAATAATAATAATAATAATAATAATAATAATAATAATAATAATAATAATATCAACTCACAGTTTCCCATATATGAATTGCCACTTTCATATTGTTAATATGTTTCAGTAACATACGTGAAGTAAATTAAAGTGGGTCCGTATACAGAGTAACCAAAATTCGGGTAGGTAGTATTTTGTAACAATATTTGTTTTTTTTCAGGTGAAATTTGAATCAAAAGAACTGGATGATAATTACAACCTCATGTTTTATTTAAATAATTTTCTCCTTTCTGTGGCTTGTTCTATATGTTTGCGTTTGTTGTGACCAAAGTTCATCTGGTTAATATATCGTTTTGCGTTAAAAAAAAAAAAAACATAGAAGAGTTACAAAATTACAGGAAGGTCTGCTTCACTCTCCTTTAGTTAATACTAGTTTCTAAGTTTTCGTTTTATTATTTATAATTTATGGAAATATCACTCACACGGCCATACTTATGGTTCCTACCTATCAAGCGACATAAATCGGCATTGGCATTATTGTTATTAAACAATTTTGCAAAGAAAATGCCAGGAATTGCGTATATAACTTTGCAGAATGGAAATTTATGTGAAAAAATGGAAATATCAATGTCGAAAAGTGAGATAAAATTGAATGCGTGTAACTTTTTATATTACTCTCTAGTAATTTTATTACGTTGCTTAAATCCCCAAGATTTTATTGAATTTTGATGAGAAGTTAAAAGTCAGTTTCCCTTTTTTTGGATATTGTATCACGAAGGGTATTTCAGTATTACTTTTGTGATTTGAACCTCAACATTTTAGCTACATATACACATTTGTTTTTGGTGTTACTGCACATTTACTTAAAATTAGAGACGACTGTTTGTTCTTGACGAAGTATGAAATTAATGGTACACATGCGTATATACCGGCCATCAGAATTTCTTCATATTTCTTGCACTTGGATCGTAAGGCTTTGTAGTGACAAGCGTATCCAAAAAAGCGCGAAGAATATATTATATATATATATATATATATATATATATATATATATATATATATTTATATATATATTATATATGTATGTATATATATACACATATTTATATATATACTGTATATATGTTTATATATATATATATATATATATATATATATATATATATATATATATGATATATATATATATATATGCCCATGTATATGTGTGTGCGTGCGTGCGTGTGCGTTCTCTAGGACCAGGTGGGTCCTGCTAGAACAAACTGAATTAAAGTTGATCGTAATTTTGTCCTTAAAGTGGTAAGAATGTTCCGTGCTGCCTAGAAAATGAATGTAACTTCTTACCGTGGCAAGTGGGTAAATGAATTAACTCGTTGTGTAATAAGAGTAGGACGCTGTCAGGAAATTCTCTTCATTGCTGTTTCCCTTAAGACGCTGAGGGAAATAAGGATGTGGTGATAAGGCGAAATCTCCACGTACAGCCCCATGTGTAAATATTGAAAGTAAATAGTCATTTCGGTTTTTTTTATCCCTCAAGGATTATTAGTACCTCCGTAATTTAGTAACAGATAAATATAGGATTTCGTAAATATTTATTGATTTTGATGAAGTGTTTGGCGGTCAAACAGACACCGTCCCTACTGCAGTAGTGGGCACCGATGTGTAAGTCTTAGGATTTTTTTTTGCCCGCAGCAGTAGTAGTATTAAAGTTGTTTAACCAGACCACTGAGCTGGCTTTCAGCTCTTATAGGGCTAGCCCGAAGGATTAGGATAAAATACCACGTAGACTTACGTTCTCATACTGTAACACATACACACAATAAATACAACTGGAAATGTCTAATGCAGGTTAAGTATTGCTAGCTATTTCAAAGGTTAACGTCGCGTTGGCTAAATAGGGCGTTCCTTATTGAAGAGCGTGGTTTAGCTCAACTAGGGCGTTCCCTACCTCAGTTGAAACAGGTCATTCCTTGCCCGAAAATCAACTGTTGTGTAGTCAGCTAGGGCTTTCCTACCTGAGAGAGATGTGTATTGTAATTAAAATATTATGATACCTGCCTCTGAGTAAACGGAATGCAAAAAGTCTAAAGTACCGATAAACACACTGGGACCTCCTTTTCCACTGTGAAAAGCCAGTTGTATCGAAAATTGGAGTAAGGCGTTGTTGATTTATGAAACTTAGGCTGTCAATCCAACCGCCTGGGGCACTTCCGCCCATTCAGCTCTTAAGATAGTGAAACGAGGGGGTTGGAGTGGTTGAACAGCTAGAGAAAGAGCTCCAGAAAATAGAGGTGATAATGTACAAGCCGCTGATGGTGGAACTGGGAGAAAACCCTACAGTTGCACTAAGAGTGACAGAGAGGTTGTACAGGAAGATTATGAAAGGAAGTGGAAACGGTTGTAAAGTAAAAGGGTAAAAAGTGGGTGCAGCTAGTGGCTGAGGGGACGACGCAAACACCCTTTAGTAATGCCGACAGTGCACCGCGAGAGGTGCACTGACGGCACTACATTCCTACGGGGAGTAAGGCGTTATTGCTTTTTAAGAGCATTACTGAAAAAAAGTTAAACCTGTTGGTATTTATTTCCCAAAATGAAAAATAAGGTTTTTTCGTAAGATCACTGTCACATGAATGAATTAAATAACTCGAAAGTAGTATCCAGGAAGCACTGACCTTCATGTTCTCTTCATTAATCACAGTTCATTCTCTCAGGTGATTGGGATTGCCCCACTCTTCGTCCTCTCATTTCCTTTGCCACATTTCCTCCGGGTTAGACGAGCTCATGGCGTTGAGTTGCCGTTTTTTTTTTTTGAAGCTATAGCACATGATCACTGGGTCGTTTAGTCACAAATTCTCGCTTATCATTTCTTTGTTGTCATTAGTCGATATCTAGGTCATTTTTAACTAAAACAGAGCAAGGTCATCGTTGTCTTTGTGTGTGTGTGTGTTTGTTTGTGCGTTTGGTTGTATATTTGTATTTTTTATGTATGCGACGAACCCGCATTGATATAGAGGTACATAAATGTTAGCTTTGCGCTTCGTATTGGATCCTGAAATTATTCGGTCCAAATGGAACTCGTCCATCAAATGAACAGCTTTCAGTGAATTAGAAATTCCGCACTTTATTTGCGCAAAATTTACGCCGTGAGAGTTATGTCACCATCTACATTGCGTTCTGTCACGGAATGAATATTGCGAAAGGTTTATAACCTTAGACCCTGCTCACTTTCACACACGGTGAGGCTGGCAAATACTCCGTTCATTTGCATATTGTGTGGGCATATATACGTCAGAAATCATGAGTAAATTAACTGTTTTTTGAAAATTAAATTCGAAAATTTGTAATGGAGAATAATCTTATTTTATTACAACAAAAATGTCACATATTTCAACTTTTGAAATTTCCAATATATACAGTTATATGTATATATTATATATATATATATATATATATATATATATATATATATATATATATATATATATATATATATGTATATATATATATATATATATATATATATGTATATATACACACACACACACACACACACACATATATATATATATATATATATATATATATATATATATATATATATATGTATTTAATTACTGTAATTCAGATTGACCTTCCTTTATCCCAGAAGTGTCATAGTCTGTGTAAGATTACCGCAAGCCTCGTAGATTTTTGGACAGTATAGACATGAATTAAGACGTTCTGCAATATGGAACATTCTCAGAGATGAAAAGTCAACCATAGCATTGACCAGAGGTCACTGTCCCCTTTCTGTAGCCGATACTTGTTCATGAATGAGAAACCGTTTTCAGAAGAGGAAATATTGCAATTAATTGGTCTATAATATTATGGAGGACTTGAGACGGCAGTTCCTGACAGTAGGTACGTTACTTGCCGAACTGAATATCTGATAACGGGCTGGAGAACAACAAGTAGAAACCCGGGAGTTTAAAAAACGTGTACATCGCTGTTTCTCACAAAATATATACCGATATACGTTGCGTTTTATTATACGGAGAATGTTAGAATGATTCTGAAGCGTGTGGTGAAAATTCAATACCGATGCCTTTCATGTTTTTGGATTTTTTTTTTTATCTGAAATCCATCTGTCTTCAATCGTTCGGAATAAAACACATACATATATGTATATAAATATATGTATATATATGTGTATATATATGTATGTGTTTATGTATAAACGAGTATATACATTTACATATGTATACATGCACATGTGTATGTATGTGTGTTTATTTAAAGATACATTCATATACAGTGAGAGATACAGATATATATTTTTTATACATATATGTATATATAATATGTATATATGTATGTATATATATACATATATATATATATATATATATATATATATATATATATATATATATATATATATATATATATATAGATATATGTATATATAATACATTCATACTATGGGAGATACTGATATTTATATAATTTACATATATGTATATATATATATATATATATATATATATATATATATATATATATATATATATATATATATATATATATATAAAGAGGAACAGGATAGCCAGAAGACGTTGTAACATTGTAAGCGTTACTGCTTATCAAATCATAACAGAAGCACAGTCGAGCTTTCGGGAACACATAACTTTTCCCATCATCAGGTCGCTTATCTATAGAATGACATAAAATCAAATGAAACAGTAAGAAACCTATACTGATTGACTTGATCTGAAAGTATCAAAATAGCGAAAATTGGCTGCGCTTTAAAATGCATAATACTATAAGGTAAAAGTACACGATGTCAGTACACAAAAGGGAACAATAACATAAAAAAATAGTTTTGCTGTATCTTTCTGCTCAGTTGTTTTATTTGACGAGTTACGTTTAGTTTGTAATTTCTTCTTACTTAGTCATTGCTTTTGTGTCAGTTTTAATTTACAGTTAATTTTCGTTTTTATGTTCCTTTTTGTTTTTTATGTATTATCATTGTATGTTTTTACTTTACATTATTATGCATTAGAAAGTGTTGTCAGTTAATGCCTTTAGATCTAGTCAGTTAGTATAGTTTTCTTACTGTTTTATTTTATTTTATGTCATTCTATAGATAAGTGACCCAAGTGTTGGGAAAAGTTATGTATTCCCGAGAGCTCGGCTGTGCTTCTGTTCTGCTTTGATAAGTAATAATTTCTACAATGTTACCACTTCTCTTGGCTATCCTGTTCCTCCTTAAATTGAAGTTTTCTATAAACGAAAACATAACCTACAAACACATATACTCACACACACACATATATATATATATGTGTGTGTGTGTGTATGTGTGTGTCATATAACGTTACATTTTTTGCCCACGTATGTTGCTCCTCAAATATCCTGTAATATCCATCCATTACCTTGGGAATAACTTGCACCCAAGGGGAATTGCAATTGATAAGTGCTCCGTCCCCGGTAGGATTCGAACCCATGCCTAGTTTGGAAATAACAATAAATAGTGAATTAGACATGCCATCCTGCACTTAGGTGATTGAAAAGTATGTAAGACTTTGTTAATTATGCGTTTGTCACTTATACACGTTTGATATTTTATATATATACGAATTACGCCACAAATAGCTTGTAATACCCAATTAACCATTCCTTTGGAATAACTTATACCCAAGAGGAATTATAACTGATGAGTGTTTATATATGTGTTAATAGACACATACATTCATACACAAAGAAAGAGATACTCAAATAAGTAAGATAGTTAGATCATCCCCTATCAGAAGTCATGCATTGATGAGACGCACTCTATCCCTTTTGCTCAACACAGTTGAGAGTCTCTCTCTCTCTCTCTCTCTCTCTCTCTCTCTCTCTCTCTCTCTCTCTCTCTCTCTCTTTCACACTAAGGAGAAAAATTAAGGAAGTCTCCGTTCGGCCCTTTTTGGTACGAATCCTGGTGAAGAGCTCGAACCACTCGGTTCTCTCTCTCTCTCTCTCTCTCTCTCTCTCTCTCTCTCTCTCTCTCTCTCTCTCCAGTGAAACGAAAGAAAATCGAGTGCTTCCAGGTGGGACGAGTTATGCGACCTTTCTTGAAAGTCGAGAGAGAAAGCTAAGTGAAAGCAGAGAGAGAGAGAGAGGAATACTTCAGCTTGATTTTATGTGAACCTTAGGTATTTCAGTCTTATTTGTATTATTTCAGCTCTCTCTCTCTCTCTCTCTCTCTCTCTCTCTATATATATCTCTCTCTCTCTCACACACACTCTCTCACACACACACACACACACACAACGAATGTCAGTACCGGGTAGAACGAATATTTTACTGATAAAACTCTTGCATCACAAGTTATTTTCTCAATAGACAGACATAACACGTAGATATAGAAACAAACAAGACAGGGTAGAAAATATAGACGAACGAGATAGGACAGATAAGAGCGTATTGAAGCGCAGGCAATGAAAATATGGCAGATTATTCGGATCTCATAATTCATACGCATATTCGGTAAGCATAGATTGGACGGTATTTGTTGTGATGTCTCCCTACCGTTTGAATGCTTATTTATTTGGATGCCATTCAGAGTCTGCATGATCAACGTTGATTAAAATAAAAGAATATTTGGAGCATTTTCAGGTATTCCGAAAGTTAGACTTTAGATTAATATTTGGTGTACACATAGATAACGGCATATATTATGTCTCAAAATGAAGCCACGATTTTGCAATTGCTATTTGAATAGTATTCAGGATGTGCGTTACTAACGTTAATTTTAGTGGAAAAACAATATTTTGAAAGTTTCAGGTATTTCATAGTGAATAATCCTGAAATTTAATGAGATAGAAATATATATATATATATATATATATATATATATATATATATATATATATATACATACATATACATATACATACACATACATACATACATATATATATATATATATATTTATATATATATATATATATATATATATATATATATATATATGTTTGACTTGGAAGGAAGCCATGTTTTTGGAATACCTGACTGAATGTTATTCGGTATTCGTATGGTCGTCATCAGTTAGGAAAGAATATTTAGATATGTACGTAGTTCCATTTTATATGAAACGATGTGTAAATATATATTTTTTGCTTTGCTTTTAAAGCATGGAATGAATGTGAAATGTCGTCTCCAGTCGTGTCCGTCATCTGAAAAAACCTGAACTTCTCGTCTTGTTCGAGTTTCTTACAAGAACTCCGTTTTATATGAAACGATTGTTTTGCTTTGATTTTAAAGCATAGAATGAATCTGGAATGTCGTTCCCAGTCGTGTCCGTCATCTGGAAAAACTGGAACTTCTCGTCGTGTTTCAGTTTCAGTTTTGCGAGACGGAGCGATACGAATTTCAGGCGAGAGAATTAGCTCATATTACTTATGCATTCGGTCGTCACTGCAACCGCCGTTCGGCCGACTGGAAATGTTTCGTTTATATTTCATCGGTTTTCAGCTGATCGCAAAATTGAATTACTATTCAAGAAGGTGATGGAGAGGAGGACATGGATTGTGGAAGAGAAATTGGAGGGGAATTGCAGGGAAATGGGTCAGAAAAGAGCACACGGAATGGAGGCAGTGAATAAAAGAAGTGCGACAAAAGGAACGGAAAGAAAATAATTGGGAAGGGAGGGAAAGTTCACTAGAACGAATTAGAATTATACGTAATTTGAAGCGAAGTAAAAATGAGACTCGAGAAGGAGGAAGTGAATAAAGCGAATGAGAATTAAAGATAAAATGAATAAGAGATAAAGGAGAAGAAATAGAATATAATAAGAATATGAAAAGGCACATGAATAAAAAAACAAACTGGCGAGATGGGAGAAGAGAAAGAATGAAAGTGAATATTAGGAAGAAATAAATTTAATACAAAATAAAGATTTCTCTCAATACAAAATAAACCCCATAGGGGGGTAGTGCCGTCAGTGCACCTCACGGGGTGCACTGTAGGCATTACTTAAGGTTCTTTGCAGCGTCCCTTCGGCCCCTAGCTGCAACCCCTTTCATTCCTTTTTACTGTACCTCCATTCACATTATCTTTCTTCCATTTTGGTATCCACCATCTCCTAACAATTATTTCATAGTGCAACTGCGAGGGTTTCAGACCTACCTACTCCCATTTTCCTTTCCAGCGTTGAATGACCTTATAGGTCCCAGTGCATGGCCTTTGGCCTAAGCTCTGTATTCCAATCCATTCCATTGAATACAAAACAAAGATTGAGAGAATCAAGACAAGGAAACGAAAAGTACTGTAGAAAAGGTGGTAATGAAAATAAAAAGCAAATAAGGGTAAGAACGTAAATGGAAGAGATCGAATGAGTGAGAGAGTAGAGAAATGGAATCAAGAAAGAATTTTAGAGGAGGAGGAAAATAAACAAAATCGAATGAATGGAGAGAAAGTGAAAGAAACGGAAGGGGAAATGAAATGAGGCCAATGAAAGGCGGGAACAAAATAACATACTGAAAAGAGAAGATGATAATAAACATAATTGTCAAAACGATTTAGATGGGGACGTAAAAAACGCTGAAAATGTAAAGTACTGTGTAATGTTTTAGTGGAAGAAAATACGAATAATCAGATAAAAAAGGGGGAAAGATAAAGAGGAAACTGAAATAAGAAATGGAAGAAAAAAAAAAACTGAAAATATAAAGCATTGTGTAATGTTTTAGTCGAAGAAAATAAGAATAATCAGATAAAAAGAGGTGAAAGATAAAGCGGAAACTGAGGTAAGAAGAACCAAGAGTCACACAGGTAGAACGATTCAAAGACACTGAAATGGAAAAGGAAAAATTAGTCAAAAAAGCCTCTAAAAAAGAAAAGGCGAAAGCAAAAAATAAAAATGTTTCCTTAATGGAA
>NC_089757.1:20985764-20993264 GCF_040412425.1 Macrobrachium rosenbergii
AACAAATAAAAACTATAATGTGTATTAAAATCTAAGTAATCTCTTTCATTTACCTACACATGAAATTTCACAGTTGTCAGAAAATCATTAACAGATGTAAGTGCAAATACAGAATACCAATGAAGGCATTACATACAATATCAAAAATATGTTTATTCTACACGAATGCTCTCAACCAGACTATGCATAAACGACTGCTACAAAACTGAACGCTTTATATATATATATATATATATATATATATATATATATATATATATATATATATATATATATATATATATATATACATACACACACACATACTAAGCCACAAACACCGTTGAATATTGATTTCACATTACCTTTATTATAACTTATACCAAAAAAGGAATTACAATTGATAAGTGCATCTGCCCGTGGCAGGATTCAACAGTTTGCTTCTTGGGTTTGACACAGACGTAGACAGTCGACTTATCCTTGCGGCTATCAAAGTCCGAATCCTGGTCGGGTAGATGCACTTATCAGTCGAAATTCCTTTTTGATGTAAGTTATTCCCTAGGTAAATTGGATTTTAAATGAAGGGGTATTTGTGGCTTTATTTTTCCCAATAAAAAAGTCACTTAAGTCACTTGTGTACAAATGAAAATTATAATATATATATATATATATATATATATATATATATATATATATATATATATATATATATGTAGATAGATAGATAGATAGATGCATTTCATACTTTTCGCTTATAAACAGTTTATAAGCGAAAAAACTCCAATTTTTAAGCCATAAATACCATTTAATGTCGAGTTCTCTTTACGCTGGTAAGTACTTTACACGCACACACACACGTTATATGTATATATTTGTATATGTATGTACATATATATATGTATGTATATATTTATATACATACACAATAGTGTAAGTGCGCGTGATTGTGTTTCTTTCGTTAGTCATTGCTTTTTCTTCATTGTTGTGTTCTTGATATTGTGTTGGTGCTTGCTAGACATGTTCATGGCCTATCGACTTGGTGGCTGAGAATTTATGTTCCATTGTAATAACTGTAGATAAGAACTTGGCCGGTAAGTAAGTATTTGGATAAGGGTTTTTTCGAACTTGGGAAAAGCCTTTTTCTTTCTGAATTCATGTATGAGAATTCCCAGATTGTTCGGCAGTTCATGGCTCTCTCTCTCTCTCTCTCTCTCTCTCTCTCTCTCTGAACACACACACACATATAAATATATATATGTATATATATAAAATACTTGCATGTATGTTTATATATGCATGCATATATTGTATATAGTAAATATATATATACGTTAAAAGAAGAATATATATACATATATATAAATATATATATTATATATATATATATATATATATATATATATATATATATTTATATATATATATATATATATATTTATATATATATATATATATATATATATATATATATACATACATTATATATACATATGTATATGTATGTATGTATGTATCGTCATACCAGGGCAGCATAATATAAAGTAAGATCATAATGTATCTGTCTGTATGGTCTGCGCAATACCAAGCTGACTTAATGAGTATAGTAATATTAAAGATAATTGCAGTTTCTCCGACAGTGATTTTTCACTTTAATTTATCATTTTTCAAATGACGTTTCTTCCTTCTCCAGGTAAGTTGTGTAGCAACTCTACAAAATTAATTGAGTAAGCTAAAGAACAGTAGTGAATTTTAATTAGATGTATAGAAAATCTCGCGTTTAATCTTTGAATTAACCTATGAATTAGTTACTGCATAATTCAGCTGATGAAGACAAAAAAACGACTAGAAAAATATAAATTACAGTACAAAATTAAATGTTGAGAAACTGCAATTATTTCCAAGTCTTATATTAATTAAAAGGTGTATTTTTCCCACTATGAATACATAGCAGGCATGACTTCTTGAGTACTTGTCGTTTTTGAAGCATTCGATAAATAAATGAACGAATAATTGTTAACTATAAAAAATATTTCGTCGGACTTTACAGGAGCATATGCAATCTCTTCGTGGGTTTGATACAGACTTAGACAGTCGACTTACCCTTGCGGCTATCAAAGTTCGAATCCTGGTCGGGTAGATGCACTTATCAATCGTGATGGAATCATTATGCAAAAATAATTCTTGAACAGTTTGATAGCTGCGAATTTCTTAGAGAATTTTGGGCATATGAAATCGGCATTATGATGAAAAGGTCTTCTTGTGAGACAAAGAATGATAAAAATTTGTGAAATTACTCCTTCCACTGATGTACATTGAACGCTTTCATAGTTACAAGCAAGTTTTTAAACATTACAAAAATATTTTCACTTGGCATTTTACTTTTAAAGATTGTTCGTAATGAAACTACTTTCTTTTGTAAAAAAAAAGTGTATGGAACTAATTACGTACCCTCACGGCATTTTCATGTATTTTTTTTAGCGCAGTCACAGAAGTTCAGTAAATTAATACTGTATCATAACTGACATAAATCTTCATTTATGCGTTTTTTAAATCGTATGACTCATTATATTTAATATGCAGGCCTTGTTTTTTTAAATGATGCGAATCTGCGATATTAATTACGGCGGTTAATCTCATTAATTAATGACATGAGACTTAACGACTAATAAATTAATGATTTATTTTTTGCTGTAGTAGGTTGGTGTCTATTTTCCTCGAAATAAATTGCGTCTTTTTCAAGACTTTAATGTTGTTTCTATTGATGATTATGAATCGTTGAAACGTTTCCTAGTTCTTTTACAAACAGACAGACACACACACACATATATATATATATATATACATATATATATGTACATATACATATGTATACATATGTATATATATATATATATATATATATATATATATATATATATATATATATAAATATTATATAAATATATAAATTGTCATATGCACGCGTAACTTTTCACATTCACAAATATTAAGCCACAAATGTCTTATCATTTAGAATTCACCATACCTTGGAAATAACTTACACCCAAGGGAATTATAATTGATAAGTGCTCCTGCGGGAGAAAGGATTCGAACCATGTCCTGCTTTAGAATCATTTGATAAACAGTGACTTCTGACCACTCAGCTATCTGTTTATCTATATGTCTATCTATCTATCTATTTATATAATATATATATATATCTATGTATATACATACCTACATGTATATACTGTATGTATGTACAATATATATATATATATATATATATATATATATATATATATATATATATATATATATATATATATATATATATATATATATATATATTGCGTATTTACAGGCATTCGGCCGTAATTTCGTAATGATCTTGTAACACTATACGTAATTCGTAATGAATTAATTTTTATCCTCTTAATGTAGTATGCTGTAGTGTGTAAACCACGAGGCGTATGCCTCATTCGGGCGTTTGAAAAGCCACTGGATTTTAACCTTTTCGCTTCGGTAAACTCGTTTGTCGGAATAAATATCCTTTAACCAAATCAATAGGTAAGTTGGTGGCCGTAATGTTACACTCTCAGTCTGAGGTTCCCTGGTCTTCGTCGATGTTTTTGGTGAATGTTTTACATTCGATTTTTCAGCGTGGATATATTTTATTTTGACGTATTTTTTATGCCTTTTAACAGCAGTTGTAGTTCTTATTAGTATATGTATTTGTGTGAAACATTTTCTTTCTAGTTTGTCAATATGTTTACTAATAATTTTACTAGTAGTAAAAGAGTTTGTTTTTGACATTTTGACAGATTTGAAATGAAAGCAGTTCTCTGAAGCGTAAGATCGCGCGAAATAATTGCAGTGATAATTATAGTAACAACTGTAACATTTAATTGCCTCGGAACGAACGGTGACAGTATAAGCTGTATGATATCGAGACTTGGGCCGTGACATAGCCTGGTTTGCCCTTAGATTTAAGCTGGAATTTCTTTGTTGAAGGTCAGTTATTTTTGGTTATTGGAGGTTATTAATATTTACATATTAAAGACCATTCCTATGTTTTTTAAATGTCTATTTTATTTTTTTCATACAAGATCGTTTTTTATCTTTGTAATCTTTACCTGTCTAGTAATCTGTCTATCTATCTATCTATAATAATAAAATCCAAGTGGATCTTTCTTGTTTTTCCATCCCGGGTGGGGGCGGGGTAGGCAGGGGATCGGGAGGGTAGGGGAGACATGACACATCCACCCTCCTCCTGCAAACCTGTTTGTCCGCCCAGGTTGGGGGGTGTTGGTAGGGGATCGGGAGGATAGGGGAGACATGATGGGCAGCGGCGGGTTCCAGCGCAGTGTAGCGCGCGCCATCAAGCTCGTAATAATAACAAAAGGATAAAGACTCATGTTTCTTAGTTATGATAGCTTCTGCTTTCGCCCTCACAAGGACGCTGAAGACAATATGAGCTCTTGTAAGCCAAGAGCAGTATTTTGTAAATTGTTTCTCAGGAAAAGTGTGTATATAGCAACAAGAAAAGCAATTAAAAAATTCCATTTAGTGGTTATGTTTCTCCTATTATCAACTGGAGCGTGGATCTTTGTCGATTGTTTATCAATAATAATAACATAATAATAATAATAATAATAATAATAATAATAATAATAACGATTTCTTTTGTAAAAACTGGTCCATATTTCGATTTACACTACTTCGGATATTTAATAAGTCTATAATGTAATTTGCCATTTTTAATAATAATAATAATAATAATAATAATAATAATAATAATAATAATAATAATAATATAAAGCTCTCTTGTGTAAAAACTTGTGTGCATTCCAATTCATATTACTGTTGACCTTTCATCGTGAAAGTAACGCATTTTTCTATTTAATAATAATAATAATAATAATAATAATAATAATAATAATAATAATAATAATAATAATAATAATAACAGTAAAAGCAGTAAAGACTGCTTTGTCTGGCGAGGTGAAATTCCTTTATGACCGAATACGAACACAAGCCACGAGCCTCCGGAATCCATGAATATCTCAGCGAGTATTCCGTCGCTCGTTGATTTCGCTTTTTTTTTTTTATTATCAGACGTCGTAAAGGGGAGAGACGCTTATCTTAAACAGTATATCTACGACCGAGTCGACGCTTATGCGTGGTGGAGTTGAAGCCATGAGAAGTATCTCGATCTGGAGTTATATCTGGTTAATGGAGACCCCTGACGCGATGTTTTTAAGCTGCAAACTCGATTGTCGGGTCATTGAATATTTAACAATTGCTGTTCTTAGAGTGGCAGTTTGGTTCGACAATGGCCGAAGATGGCTGTTCATTTTTTTCTCCTCTCTTAACTTTTGTAACTTTAATTTTATTGTATTACACTGTAATCACCTGAAGAGGAGACCTGTTGGTCTTGAAGCTGTAGTGAATTTTATTGTTTTTAATATATTTCCAAAACGCAACGGGATTTTAATTAATTATTACAGCACGACAAGTGTGCGTATTACATTTATTTATCGATTGCTTTTTAATGATCAGTCAAAATAGTCATTCTCTATGTATGTATAATATGCATTGAAAGCAAATGCTTTAGTGGGATCAGTAAGTTTCTTACAGGAATCTTCGTATCGTCGGAGTTTTTTCCGATTTTCGTGCGCCAGTTTCTGGTAAAAATCCGCAAACATCTTTCTTCAGTTTATTGTTTTCCGTCGTAATATTCTTCCGGAATGTGATTTATGAGATTAAAAAACTAAACTCCGAATGTATGAAGATTCCTGCAAGAAACTTCTTGATGCCACCAAGGCAATTGCTTTTCATGATAAAATTTAAAGAGAAAACTATCCTTAATGTATTGCGTGCCGCCATTTTACACACACATATAAATATATATATATATATATATATATATATATATATATATATATATATATATATATATATATATATAAACATGTATGTATGATCGTCTCTCAGTTTGTAAAATTCTCTCTCTCTCTCCTCTCTCCTCTCTCTCTCTCTCTCTCTCTCTCTCTCTCTCTCTCTCTCTCTCTCTCTCTCTCTCTCACATTAATTATATAATTTTATCGCTTTGCATTGATTTTCGTACTTTATTTTAGCACACTAATTATCATAGCTGAATTCAACCGTTCATGTGTGCATTAGGTCTCAGGCTTTAGTCCCCTGTCGTCGGTATATGGTCTGTTGATCTTTTACTCGGTACTAAATGATTCCTCTCTCTCTCTCTCTCTCTCTCTCTCTCTCTCTCTCTCTCTCTCTCTCTCTCTCTCTCTCTCTATACCTTTTAGTTGCTCGGCTTCTGTGAAAATGTTATTCATTTGAAAAGGAAATAATTTCTGAAAATGTTTGTACATGTTTTGATTAAATATTGCAAATGAATACTGCAGGATTTAGGCTCCGAATAGAGAGGACAGCATTTTCGTTTGTCAGATTGTATCGGTTGTTGCAATTTCTGTTCGTTTCCATGTACAGCTTTTTTGTAAATAACTGGGTAATCGTAACGGAGGGAGGTTGACAGTTCGTGATAAGGACAGGTATTTTTTGTTGTTTTGGAAGTAATGTCTTGTTTTCCTTATCCCTTTGTCTTTCCTAGGACAGTAAATGAATTAATTTATCTATAAATAGCATAAATCAATCAAATTCCATAAATAAATCAGTAAATTAATTGACTGACGAACTGAATTCCAATTAATGAATTGTTAAATGAACTGAATTCCAAATAATGAATTGATTAATGAACTTAATTACAATTAATGAATTGATTAATGAACTGAGTTCCAGTTAACGAACTTGTTAATGATCTGAATTGCAATTAACGAATAAATTAGAGAATATAATTGCAATTAATGAATTGATTAGTAATTATTCCAGTTAATTAATTGATTTTATCCTCTAAAATTGACAGTTTCTGAATTAAGAGTGCCTTTATCATTCCTGACATTGCAAATACTGTTTTTCACGGTCATTAGGTTAAATAGATGTTCCATTTTTCACCCAGACCAGCTGTTGTAATGATTTATTTTTGTAAGCAGTTTTCCCCGTAGGGGGGTTGTGCCGTGAGTGCATCTTATGCGGTGCACTGTAGGCATTACTTAAGGTTCTTTGCAGCGTGTCTTCGGGCCCTAGCTGCAACCTCTTGCATTCCTTTTACTGTACCTCCATTCGTATTCACTTTCTTCGTTCTTACCTTCCACCCTCTCCTCGCATTTTTTACTTGTTTTGATTGGAATTGCCTTATAGGCACTAGCCTATGTGTGGTATCGTGGTATCTCAGCTGACTAAGGAATCGGAAGCCAAGAGTCATAGTGAACTGGTTATGAAACAATGGATCGCGTTGAGGAGGGGTAGAGCCGTCAGTGCACCTCATGTGGTGCACTGTAGGCATTACTTAAGGTTCTTTGTAGCGTGCCTTCGGTCCCTAGCTGCAATCCCTTTCGTTCCTTTTAATGTACCTCCATTCATATTCGTTTTCTTCCTTCTTACTTCCCACTCTCTCCTAAC
>NC_089757.1:20998264-21028264 GCF_040412425.1 Macrobrachium rosenbergii
ATATATATATATTATATATATAATATATATATATATATATATATATATATATATATATATATATATATACATACATATATATATATATATTATATATATATGTATATATATATACATATATACATATATATATATATACACATATATATATATACATACATATATTACTAAATAGGACCTCTATTTCCAAACTGGGTGGTATCTAATGATGGTATTTAGTCGGATACTTGATAATGTGGACTGTTTGTCCAAGAAAGCTTATAACTTTTTCTGAATAAATACCCATTAGATACCATCCAGTTTGAATGAGGCCTTAGTAATTCTACTAACGCACAGAACAATTGTGTATGTGATAAAGTTAATATATATATATCTATATATATATATATAATAATATATATATATATAAATAATATATGTATGTATGTATATAATTTTTCTTATATATTTATATATATATATGTATATACATATATATATGTGTATGTATATATATATATATATATATATATATATACATACATATATATACATATAATATATATATATGTATATATATATATATGTGCAGTTGTTATTATAATACAAGCATGCAGGTGTTTCAAATTTTCTAAACTACTTAATATCGTGTTTAATTATTTTGAAGGTTTCTGTGGCTGTGGTTACTTTAACCCGTCTCGAAAACAGAAATATTTGAATCTGCTTAAGTTCATGGTATCATATTAACAAGTAGACTACTAAAATTTACCTGGAAATTAGTCGTATGTTAATTTAGAGAACTCGAACCTGTTTCAAATAATCCTTGTTTGGTTTTGTTGCAATGCTTCGCTGCAGTTCAACTCCAGTAGGGAAATGGAGTTGGAAGTAACTTTTTGCTAAGTGTCAGGGTCTGATGCTCTGACGTAGTTTGTTCCTCGTGGGACGAATCGGTAGAGTTCTCGGCTAGCACTCTGCTAGGCCCGAGTTCGAGTCTCCGGCCGGCCAACGAAGAATTAGAGGAATTTGTTTCTGGTGATAGAAATTCATTTTTCGGTATAAAGTGGTTCGGATTCCACAGTAAGCTGTAGGTCCCGTTGCTAGGTAACCAGTTGGTTTTTAGCCACGTAAAATAAGTCTAATCTTTCGGGCCAGCCCTAGGAGAGCTGTCAATCAGCTCAGTGGTCTGGTTAAACTAAGGTATACTTTTTTCTTCTGACGTCGTTTGATGGTATTCTAAGGTTTTGTAAGGTAAGACATCTTTCTTTTTTCCAAATCGTCGTGTATCACCCGTCAAGCAACATGATCCCGCTATTTCTCTGGAGATCAGCTGTCTTAGATTACGTTGGAATTCTCTTTCTGTTTATACGTTTTCCCCACAATTATCCGTCTCGTCGGCCTACACGGAGAAAATTCCAAATTCATTGTTATTTTATTTTCATTGTGGTCGTTGGCGTTACCGATTAAGAAATTAGTAATTTTGGGCATATAATGATTTGAACTGAACCTATAGCAGTTTCTGATAGTCATAACGAAATTGGAGGTGATAAAGAATGCGTAATAAGAAATATATACAGAAACGCTTCATTAAGTCTGACGTAAGAAAAGAAAAATTTAAACATGTAATTGTATGAATAAGTAGATTTACACACGTATATATGTTAGATTATATATATATATATATATATATATAGTATATATATATATATATATATATATATATATATATATATATTATATATGTGTGTGTGTGTGTGTGTGTGTATATTATATGTGTATATAAATATATAATCATGAAGCTAGTAAATGTTGTTTATTCACATCCTTCAGAATTTGATATTAAACAGCATTTTAGCTTCATGATTGTAAATAAATCACAGTGTGATAAATATATATATATATATATATATATATATATATATATATATATATATAATATATATGTATATATATATATTATGTGATACAGAGAAGCAGATGTCCATAGTGGTCACCAGGTTGTCATTGCCACACTGAAACTGAAATTGAAAACACACAGCGAAAAAGTTGACGGCTTATAAGTTTGATACAGCAGTGTTCATTGAAGATGAATGTTAAGAGGCTTTTTGCAACTGAATGTCGAAAAAGATTTTGTTCTGGAAACCACATCTAAGGAGGAGCTGATATTCAGTGAGGGCTGGTTTGACATTAAAATGTATTATCAATCCACTGTTAAAGAAATACTGGGATATCGGGTAACCAGAAGGAAACCTGAAATACTTGGATATCGGGTAACCAGAAGGAAATCTTGAATATCGGAAGAACAGACAAAAGGAAAGGGACACACAGATAAATTGAGGGAGGAGAGTTAGAACAAAAAATAGAATGTGATAATACTCAAGTCAAGATAGTGTACTTAAACGGATATCAAGAATAGATGAGAGAGAATATTCGGACAAACAGGCTGATGATGTTGATATAATCATTGTTCTGTTAGTGGCATTTGTGTTAGGGTAGCCCACAGAATTATTTATCGAATATTCATGGGTGGAAGAAAAAAAAAAAAAAGAAAATGCCTGTCAACAGGACCGGTGGGTCAATAATAACGCCAGAAAGAAGGGTAACACTTGGTGGAAGAGTTTTGTGAGGTCATGAATAAGATATGAGAGGCATAATTCTCGATTGATATACCAGAAGCTAACGAAGGTCTGGTCTGAATGAATTCACAGTTTCCGGAGTGGAATCGGTAATAAAGGAACTTAGATGGAAAACACCAGGTTATGGAGGCATCACTTCAGAGATGATTTTAGCTGAAACCGAAACGGCACCACTTATTTTAACTAGACTATTTTGCATAATATAGAATGAACTGAAATGACATCTTTTATTTAAATTAGAATAGTTTTGTAAAATATAGATTGAAAAAACAAAGCCTGATGCTTGAGAATTGGAAGCCATAGCTAAAGTACAGAGAAAGGTGGCCTGACTGAGTGTGGTAGCAATAGAGGTATTACAGTTTTGTCGGTTGTAATGAAAATATTAAGTATGCTATTCTCAGAAGGCTGGGGAAAGAATTTGATTAAAAGCTTAGAGGTGAACAAGCTGGTTTTAGAAAGGCAGGACTTGCACAGATCTGATATTTATACAAAGACATGTTGTCCAGTTAATTATGGAATTTAAAAATCCCCGTGTGACGGTTTTTGCCGATTACGTGAAGGCATTAGATAGCGTCCACAGGCCAACAATATGGAAGTTCTTGCGTCACTTCGACATTTCCATTAAACTTGTAAAGCTAATAGAAGTTATCCGTGAATGAAGTAGATGTACTCGTAAAGTTAATGTTGACGGAGTCTTGTCGAGTGAGTTTCTTTAAATAGTGGGATGCTGTAAGGGGAAGACATTTCACCCCTGCTGTTTGCCGTTCGCGTTGATTTCGTAATGACAAAAGTAGTCGGAGTTTGAAGGTAATGTTTAGATTGGATTAACGATAGAAAGTTGCCAGACTTGAATATACAGGTAATGGTGTTTTAATTAACATCATAAATATTACAATATATACCTACATGTAATATGTATATATATATAAATAAATATATGTATATGTATGTATGTACACATCGTATATATATATATATATATATATATATATATATATATATATATATATATATATATATATATATATATATATATATATGCTGAAATCAGCATCATCTATATATTCTGAGTCTGGCGAGTTTCTATCGTTAATCCAATCTAAATATTTTCTTCCAACTACGACTACTTTTGTCATTATGAAACCAATGAGAACGGCAAACAGGAAAGGTGAAATGTCTTCCCCTTATACCATCCCACTATATAATGTAAATTCACTTGACAAGCTCCCATCAACATTAACGTTGCATCTACTTCATTCACGAATAAGTAGCTTTACATATTTATTGGAAATACCAGAGTGACGCAAGACTTCCCATATTATTGGTCTGTGGACGCTGTCTAATGCCTTCACGTAATCATTAAATTGGGAAAATATAGCTTTGGAATATTTACGGTTGAAGTTGACAGATATGAAAATTAGATGGTTTATTGGTGTCTGGTGGACTTTGTGCCGTCTTTCTCACAACACACCTGGAACTGGTGAGGCGTTTTCGTTCTTTAGTACGTGCGCAATGTTGTTATAGATTCAGTACATCATTTAATCAGCGTGATTTTAAGATATTCACTAAAGTCAGATTTCAGAATTGCGGAGTATACTTTCATCTGTTTGTGGAGCTAATTTCATTTTGAAATAGTTCCTAATTTATTCTCCTTTTGCGGCTTAATTTATTCTAGCTATTAATTATTTAACTCTTTATTTTAATTGTTACTCTGTTCTCCTTGTCACAGCCGTGTAAAGATAGATTACAATTGTAGTAGATGTATTTAAAAACTTTCTTTTTATGTATTGTAACGTCTGGTTTTTGTTAATTTGCCGGTTTTGATACGTCAGGCGGAACATATTTTATATGAAATTTTTTGGTATATTTCAGCCTTTTGATGTTGGGAAATGACGCATGAACAAATTCTGGAACATCATAAAAAAATCCTGAGGGTCCTTGATGTGGTCAAGCTCATCATTATCATAATTATCATTCCCAGTGTTTTGATTATTTTTGTCAGTTTTATGTCGGAATTTTTTCTGCTTGTTCTTTCATTTATATTCTGCGAAGGCTGACGGCACTGGAGATGGCGTGTTCAAATGTAGGCCATTCGGAGAAAATTAAGAAAACGAAAGAGTGGGTCCTAACTCCGAGGGAATTGTTTTAGATTTAACGAGCAACGTGCCGCCACGGGCTCTTGCTTCTAGAACATTCCGTAACACGGACGGAAGATTAAGGTCTGCCCTTTACCAGTGGGACAGCTATACGAATAAGGGGAAACAGGAGGTTGGAGGAAAACTTTTCCACTATCCAACGCCGCTAATAGTTCATAGAGAAGAAAATTTGAAATTTGTTATGTGTCCATTGATATTTGATTAAGACCAACATTGTTTTGTTAATTACAGCCATGCCAAGAAATTTAGTTTATCAATTTGGTAATTAAGAGATACAAATAAATACGGAAACGATTGTGTCGGAAATTGTATTCTCTTTTGATTCTTTGATCGAAAGAGACTTGTGTCGTTGACCATTGACGCTGTTACGTCACAAATGAATTTGTCACCCATTGAAAATATCTGTTATCTGTGTTTTGGAGCAGACAGTAAATATCCGTAGCTGATATCCCTGAAGCTGATCGTGATTGGTTGCTGATCCTGATTGGCACCTACCATTGGCTACAATGGTATCGGCTGCGGGGATTTACTGTTGTTTTTAGATTTATTTAAATATACGTTTTTTGTTGTCCTTAAGTGCAACATGTCACCGTCTGCTTTTGTGCCAAAATTTAATGATATCTTCTAAAATGAAAAGATTTTCAAGTGAAAAGGACAAGCAGATCTCTATTTCCTCACTGTTTCGACAAAACTTTATGCATTTTATCGTAGGCAGTGAATTGAAAGGTTAACTGTAGATGTTATATTTCATTTGATTTTTATCGTCCCTGTCTTGTAAACCAGTGATTTTTCTTTTCTGTAAAAGAAAACTGTTGTGCCGGCTTTGTCTGTCCGTCTGCACTTTATTCTGTCCGCTCTTTTTTCTGTCCGCGCTTTTTTCCTGCCCGCACTTTTTCTCTCCGCCCTCAGATCTTAAAAACTACTGAGGCTAGAGGGCTGCAAATTGATATGTTGATCATCCACCCTCCAATCATCAAACATACCAAGCTGCAGCCCTCTAGCCTCAGCAGTTTTTATATTATTTAAGATTAAAGTTAGCCATAATCGTGCTTTTGGCAACGATATAGGATAGGCCACCACTGGGCCATGGTTAAAGTTTCGTGGACCGCGGCTCATACAGCATTATGCCGAGACCACCAAAAGATAGATATGTTTTCGTTGGCCTTGATTATACGCTGTAGCGGCAGTACAGAAAACTCGATTGCGCCGAAGAAACTTCGGCGCATTTTTTACTTGTTTTTTTTTAAATATTGACTTAACCAGAGTTCCACAAGCTTTGTTGTGAATTCGGTTTTAAAATAGGATTCTCCCTGGCTAACTACCACGATGCTTCACTATATAGAAGCGTTTTATAATCTGAATGCTGTTTCTGTGTATTTGAGCAAGCGAAGTTCATTAACATAGCATAGTGTGAATTGTTTTTTAATTAGTTGCTAAACTGTTTTTGAATATTGCAATACCGGTGTCTGGTTTGAAGTTAGATAAAACAAACTTTATCTGACTGTAGATAAAACAAACTTTATCTGACTGTCTCTCTTCTCTTTGTCTTTCGGATTAAGTCGACTCCCAGTTATTATCAGTTATCAATAAACTTGGAAGGTTTTATTATTATTATTATTATTATTATTATTATTATTATTATTATTATTATTATTATTATTATTATTATTATTATTCAACAAACCACTGTACTGATATTCTTCACATTCATGAGGTTAATTTTGTCCCTATATGCTCATTTATTTCTTTGTAATTCTAATTACCTGATAACTGGGTTAAGATGCCATTTTAACAATTTTTATTTTTGGTCCTTGCGGGAATCATGTCTGGAACTGGAATAATCCGGGCCTCAGATTCGATACTGTGAAATGCGGATATTTTTCATTATTAATATTTTATGTGGTAAAGTTAATATTGTGGCGAATAAACTGATGGGCAAAACAGAAGTCAATGAAAGGGTCTGAGATATAGCCTAAGTGCAAAGTTAGTCGATAAGAGGAGGGGTCGTGAATGGGCAGTGTTGTAGTAGCTGACGTTTGCAGCAGATACAGGGTGTTGATTGGGGATAGAGAGGAGAAACAGTAAACCCCCATTGTAAGAGTTTGACGTGTTTGTCAGGAGAGGAAATTGAAAGTGAAGGTGAGCCAGACTAAGTTGTTGAAGGCAAATGGAAACCCGGAAGTTGGAGCAGCGAAAGTGTCGGATAATGGAAGAGTGGAACTAGGGTGATTTGTATAGGTATTTGAAAGGAAATGGAACGGGTGATTATAGGGACTATGTAAAGGACGAACAAGAGGCGAGTCACTGAATAGGTTAAGCAAGGAAAGAGATTTTGGGCAAAAAGATGAATGTTTGTGGAGGTCGAAGGTGAATTGCAGGAAAAGATTGGTTTGACAATTTTCTGTTGAAGTTCCTTTTTTGGAGGTGGAGAGTGGATATTGAATGCTAATGGAAGGAAAATGGTTGAAGTTTTCCAGATAAATATTTTGAGTAGTATGTGTGTGTGTGGTAAGGAGAATTATTAGTGTTAGGAGGAAGGTGTGGGGGAAGCCCTAGAAAGTACCGAATAAGTGATGTATTGAGAAGAAAGGAATTTGGCATCCAATTTGCGAGAGAATTAGTGAAAGGTATAAGGCAAGTAGCGCCGTGTGTGTAGGGCTTTCTACACAATGCCCATCGTTGGTTCAGGTGTTAAAGGATGAATGTGGCAGTGACCTTTTTTTCCGTCTCGGGAGCCACTCGTAAATTAAGGGACTGCCTGATTTGGGAAAAATATATGTCTTCTGTGATTATTATGTTTTAGGTGGTCATAAAGACATTGAACAGAAATTAGGTTATTTCTTTCTGATGCAAAGGTGTCACTGCATTGATATAAGGGATTGATGATAGAATTCGTCTTTTACTGGTCTTCTTTTAGTAACTTTTCCATAGGAAGTAGAATCTTCTTCTCAGCCCATTCCCTATGCGGGGCCGCTTCTCCCAATGAGCCTCCCCCCCCAAGGTTCCCATGTCCTGCGTCCTTCCCTCGTCCACTCAGCTGTCTCCTGCTGCCTGTAATGTTCCTGGGTCCCCCCTCCCCAGCGTCCCCACTACCTATTATTTTCCTTCTTCCCCCCTCCATCTCTATTCCTAGTCGGGGTTGCTGTGAAACGAATTTTTTTCAACATGTTATATATTAAGGGAATTGAATATATTCTAAAACTGATATTGGGAATTTTGGAGATTTGGTGGGGGGGGGGCACCCTTCCAGGTAACTCTGGGAATCCATGGCCAGGAGGCTTTAGGCCATGATAAATGAAAACTCGCACAATGATGTAGTTTCATTCCTTTCACTCGTTATTTTATTCCTATTTTTTGTTATAATCCTTCCTCTCGCAGTTCGATGGCTACTTCCTTTCTGTCACACGTCAAACAAGTTTATGCCTTACCACTGAAAGCCTGCAGCCTTAAATAATTCACATTACAATTGAGCTCTTAGTGACCGGTATTAAAACCCTAACTGATGTAGTGAATTACTTTATCTCAGACGCTGTTAAAGTTAATTTATCATGTCATAAAAGTTGTGAAAGTGCAACAAAAAAAGAGGAGAACTGTACACTTGTTGGAGGTCTGAGAACTTGGGCCATCTTTCCTCGAAAAATATTTGCCAAAATTCAGGAAGAAGTTTTAATGGCTATTGTGTTTGCCATTCGAATGAGAAATGCACTTGCTGCCTCTTTGTCAGAAATATTGTAGCCATTGTTATTATGACTGTAATAGTTATTGCTTTAACTTTATTTTATTGGTTGTGCATGAGATATCAGTTACAATTAATTGACTTTTATCTCTTTCATTGTCGGTTAATTATACCAAATTATACCAAATTACAATTCTTGGATTTAGTATGAAATCCGTTTCTCTTCAAGAATTATATGGGGAAGCCGTAGCAAAAATATTGTAGCCTTTATTATTATGACTGTAATAGTTATTTTATTGGTTGTGTATGAGATTTCAGTTACAATTTATTGACTTTTATCTCTGTCATTGTCGGTTAATTATACCAATTCTTGGATTTAGTATGACTTCCGCTTCTCTTTAAGAATTATATAGGGAACCAATAGCAAATCTTGTATTCTAAACAGTGGTCATTTGACAAATAAAGTTTCCTGTGCATCAGTTCGTTTGCATCAATTATAAATGCGGAATTTTTAACAAATCTAAACATTTTGTGATTTATTCATTAAATAGACATGAGAATAAATGTGCATATACAGGAAACATTATTCGTATGATTCTGTATATTCATGTGTTTATGAAAGTTTAGGAAAAATGTGAAAATGAAACGGATCAGAAAAAAAATATCAGTTATATAAAGAACAACATTTGAAATTTCTTTTATACCAGAATTGTCTGAAAAAGAGCGCAGGCCCCTCAAAATATAATTTTCATTTTGGAATCGTCATTCCATAAAGTTTTTTTCAAAATGTTAACAAACCGAAGGAATCCAGTGGCTGCGAGGTCAGAAGACAGGACTAAGTGGGAAAGAATAAGGTAAACAAATAGAATACGAGAGAAAAGTAAACATGGGGACAACTCCAGAAGTCTGGGAAACAATATACGACTTGACGTCCAGATATGTCCTCTATCCCCATGAGAAACGCTCTCTCTCTCTCTCTCTCTCTCTCTCTCTCTCTCTCTCTCTCTTCTCTTAGATGTTCAGCTTTAGCCCTTTTTTTTTCCTCCTAATTTTTATAGATGCTGTCTCTATCTGTCAGCATCTGTCTTGTCTCTTTCCTACTCCCTCTGTCGATTTGCGTCACCTTTATTACGTTTTCCCCCTCTTTTATTCTCTGTCTCTCTCCTCCTGCACCGTTTTTACAACTCTCCCCCCATCTCTCTCTCTCTCTCTCTCTCTCTCTCTCTCTCTCTCTGTGTCTTTACATGTGCTATAAAAGGACACAGGGTGGTTACGAAATAATTACACTTTCATCATCTCTCTCTCTCTCTCTAAATCCTCTTCTCTCTCTCTCTCTCTCCTCTCTCTCTCTCTCTCTTAATTTGCTATAAATGGACACCAGGTGGTTATGAAATAATAAGTACACTTTCATCCTCTCTCTCTCTTTTCATGTGCTATAAAGGGACAACGGGTGGTTGAAATAATAAATACACCTTCTCTCTCTCTCTCTCTCTCTCTCTCTCTCTCTCTCTCTCTCTCTCTCTCTCTCTCTCTCTCTCTTTTCACGTGCTATGAAAGGACAACGGGTGGTTACGAAATAATAAATACACCTTCATTCCGCCCCATTTTTCCAATATTTGACCAGTGTAATTACACGACGAGTCTTTAGCTTGTTCGTTCGTTCCTTTACCAGGCGGAAAAGAAGAGAGAGAGAGAGAGAGAGAGAGAGAGAGAGAGAGAAAGGATGCATCCGGTTCGAAAGATTTCCAATACATTTGTATTGGCCGAATCGCCCGAAGAGATAAAAATGGAATTGTTCTTCTGAAGAACGCGAACGGACAAAAACATTTTAAAAAATGTAAAAATAAAATAAAAAGAAAATAAGCGATGAAAAACAAATACAGAAAATCAGTGGAGTAATGCCTTCTTGAAATACAGTCGTAAGAGCCGCCTCTGTGAAATTGTCGCGAAGGTCGAAGTTGTCGTGATGTAGCGCCAGAGAAACGACTCTAACGGTCAACCGGGTTAGCGTCTCTTTTGGTTAAGGCAGACGCAAATGGGAGTTTTGAAAAGCAGATACGCCCTGGGCAGGGCAAGGGGGTAAATAGGTGGCTATTGTGTTTTCTTTTAAATATTCACATATCGTTTTATGGATTTTGTTTGCTTCATCGATTTATTGTCCTAATTATATTAATTACTTTGTATTTACTGTTTTTACTTTTGCATTTTGTTTCATTTTGTCTTTTGCATTTTGTAGTCGCCATTTTTTTCTTTTCCATTTTGTTTCATTTTGTCTTTTGCATTTTGTAGTCACCATTTTTTTCCATACCATTTTGTTTCATTTTGTCTTTTGAATTTTGTAATCATCATTTTTTCTTTTCCATTTTGTTTCATTTTGTCTTTTGCATTTTGTAATTACCATTTTTTCTTTTCCATTTTGTTTGATTTTTTCTTTTCCATTTTGTAATCATCATTTTTCTTTTCCATTTTGTTGTATTTCGTCTTTGCGTTTTGTATTTACCATTTTTCCAATTGCATCTTCTTTCATTTTTCTATATTTTATTAAAGGATCGAAAAAATGGGAAAAAACATCCAGTTTAATTGAACACGAGAGGGTCAGGAAAAACAAGAAAGAAATCAATATGATTTTTATTATAGAAATTTTCTTCAGAAACCTCTACCGTAAACCAGGGATTCTTGAAATTGCCTGTTCTGAAAAATTGAAAAAAAGGGGAAAGGAAAAAAAAAAGTAACCTTTTTCTGACAAGTTAAAAGACAAAGGACGACAGCAATTTCTAAAAAAAAAAATAGATAAAGGAAAATTAGAATGAAATCGAATGAAAAAACTGACCTGATTTTTTTGGTGGAGAAGCGAAAATGCGAAGGAGGGGGAAATTAGGTTGCATTAGCAGCAGACGTGATAGTCCATTAGTATGAACTTTGAAAATTTGTCAAGCGAAATGATGTTTTTGTAGGAACAGTTATAGGAAAGTGCAATTTGTAGGAACGGTGATACTGTATATCTATTAGTTGCGAAGGTGTATATGTAGGAGCGGTCATAATGTTTTGGGAAAAAAATGGAGGGTATTTGCTTTGAATGAATTTATTCATAATGTACATTTTTTAAGAGGCAAAAAATAGGAGGAAATTAGATATTTGTACAAAATGTATGTATATAATATATATGTTTATATATATATATATATATATATATATATATATATATATATATATATATAAATTTTATATATATAATATATATATATATATATATATATATATATATATATATATATATATATATATATATATATATATATATATATATATATATATATATATATATATATATATATATATATATATATATATATATATATATATATATATATATATATATATATATATATATATATATATATATAATGTGTGCACACCAGATGCTACTGCTTTAAAAGATAATATACATCCTCATGAATATTTGCTCCATACTCATATATTTTCTACTATTTCTTTGTTCCTTGTTATTTTTCGCTTCGTGGAATGATCGAAATACAATTTAACATTTTTCCCCATTTTCTGCATCCCAGTTAAAATAGACACTATTAAAGACAAATGGCACATTAATTCAAGACATTAACAAAATTATCAACTCAGATGAAAGAACTGAGGGCAAGAACGAAGGAAAATCAAAGGTGAATGAAAGAAATGAAATAAAATATATACGATACTTCCAAGTGAAACTCTCCATTGGCCAAGTTCAATAAAACACGGAAAAAGAATGAAAGATACCTAAAAATAAACGAAAGAAAAATACGAAAAAGTAAGAATAAAAGGAAGGGTAAAAAAAGGAATAACAAAAAAAAGGGTATATAAAACCGCTTTTTATGCAGTTAAGAAAATACTCAAAGCAAATGGTCTCTTGAATGCTCATGAGGCGAAGAAGGATGGCAACATGAAAATTAACGATGATGGGGCGAGGGGAACCGACCCGAAAATGGGAAACGCACGCGAAGATGACGATGATTGTGACGGAGTTGATGGTGGTGATGATGGTAGATGATAGTATTAATGGTGGTGGTGGTGGTATCGGTAGTAGTGGTAGTAGTAGTGATCACGACAAGGTGTAAGGGAAGTTTTAAGTTTGGTCGGGGAAGTTTTTTTTTTTTTTTGTTGAAAGGGATAAAGAGGACGAGAAGAAGATGGAACGAGAGGTGTGATGAAATAATCCGCTTATTGCGAGAGAGAGAGAGAGAGAGAGAGAGAGAGAGAGAGAGAGAGAGAGAGAGATTCTGTTTGGGTAAAGGTAAGTTTGGTGAACTTAGTTCTAAGTTATAATGAAACAGGATTCACGGAAGTAAGAAATATATTTGTTGTATTTTTATATATTTATTTTATTATTTTTATCCATTTACTTCATAATTTTCTCTTCTATATATTGTATTTATTTTATTTAACGCTTGGCTTTCCTGTTTATATTTTCATAGCTACAGGTTTTATTTGACTTTATTGATCATTTCTGTCTTACTTAGTTTTTTTCCTGTTTTTTTTTTTTTACCATATATGGATTTTATTCTGTTCTTAATTGCTAATGGTAACAGTATACGTTTTACTTATTCCATAAGAAATCAGGCTTGTTTATGATAATAATAAGAAAAATTACAACAACAGCTACAACAATAACAACAGCAATAATAAAAATAATAGTAATTACAGTTATTGCATTTTGATTTATATTTTTTTTTTCTTTCTCATTTCTTCTAGCTGTTGCACTAACCTTGTCAAGTATATGAACTGAGCTTCTGTGCTCGATCCGCTGTAGCAGGACCCCCAAACGTCACAGCAGCAAATGCAATTGATAACTTGTTATCGGGGAAGTGAATCCTCCATTTTTTTTCATCAGTTCTCTCCCTCTCTCGGATTATCAAGTTACATCTCTCTATTTGCGCAGGCGCAATGCAAGTGTTTGCTCAAGGTAAAGAATACTTTTATATCATACGAGCTTCATTGACTCCTGTGAAATGATAATTGGAATTCTTCAGGTTATCATAGATGGAATAAAGACAAGATGTCTTTTTAGGTATAAGAGCCACTCCATACTAGAGTGGATAAGCTCTACTCATTGCTAGAGAAGCAGTTGGGGAGTACTTGCAACAAATAAAGAATTTAGCGGAGACGTGGTCGTATTATATTAAAGTATGTCGCCTCAGCACCAAAATGAGAACTTTCCCAAACATTAAAAAATTCACTAATTGTAAAGATGGATAAGTTCTGTGCTGTGCTGGATCAACTGCGGGGGTGAGAAAAAAGAATACCTGACCACTGAGCTGATTAACAGCTCTCCTAGAGGGGCTGGCCCGAAGGATTAGATTTATTTTACGTGGCTAAGAACCAATTGGTTACCTAGCAAAGGGACCTACAGCTTATTGTGGAATCCGAACCACATTATAGCGAGAAAAGAATTTCTGTCACCAGAATTAAATAGAAGCATGCACCATCGGACATCAAACTTGCTTAGTTTCGTTGCACGAGAATAAATACAATCTCTACACCTATCCAGTAGCGCATTACCCGTAACATTAATTGAATCCTTCCAAGATTCAAAAAATTGAATCACAGGCAGAGGTGAAGACGTAGCCCTCCAAATTCTCTAGTTATGAACAAGAATGTAGGAGATATTAAAGATATATGATGATACAGGTCTTGGCAGCATTGCATTACCACGAGCTTCCTCCGGCTCAGGCTGAGATAATTTGAGATGACTTTATTGATCGATGGTAATCATCGTCTGATGAGGAAGTGGTACACAGGTGGAAGTGAGACAGCGGACATTGATGAAAAGGATACGCGATACAACAAATCGTTTTGAAATATCGTTGGAAATAAGAAAATGTATAGGCCAAGATGAATTGATCACAGAGTGAAATAGAGGAATTGAATGTTCATGAAAAAAAAAAGCGTTCGCACAAATACTAACACCAGGAAATCGGGAAACTTGTATACAGGACGGTTGCCATCACGTGTTACACTGTAGGCATTACAAATGGGGATTTGCAGCGTACCTTTGGCCCCTAGCTGCACCAAATTTTTATCCTTTTACATAACCTCCATTCCCGCTTCCTTTCTTCAGTCTTGCCGTTCAACCTCTCTAACTATTATTTCTGAGAGCAACTGTGGAATTTTGTCCCAGTTCCACCTTTAGATCCCTGAACTTGATCTCCTTTATTTTCTGTATCTCTTGATCTTGCTGTCCAGCCACTCCAACCCCCCTCTTTCCACTGTCTTAAGCACTTGAATGGCTGGAAGTGCCCCAGTATTTGGTGTGACAGCAAAAATCTCATAAAATCAAATCAAATCTGGCATATAGGCCTTCCTTCTGTGTAGAGGCTTGAACCCTCTTTGGATATTGCAAATGGAATGTAAAGGTTGAAAGCTGTGACGTAAGTAGGACTGCCCTAAAAAAAAAAAAAGAGACACTCAACTAACATTGTTTTCTTTTATCTGGTAGATAGACAATTATGCTACCATCAGACATCACAGTCTTGGCTTGCAAAAATTCCTTTCCAAACATCAAAACATAGCAGAACGAGCCTCTGAGGGGGCTTAATTTGGTTGCCATCTTTTCTGAATACGT
Source organism: Macrobrachium rosenbergii (assembly GCF_040412425.1). Classification (NCBI taxonomy): domain Eukaryota; kingdom Metazoa; phylum Arthropoda; class Malacostraca; order Decapoda; family Palaemonidae; genus Macrobrachium; species Macrobrachium rosenbergii. Next base: position 21,013,322 of record NC_089757.1, read on the forward strand.
CAAAACCATTTGTGATTGAATTGATGGGGAGAGAGAGAGAGAGAGAGAGAGAGAGAGAGAGAGAGAGAGCGCATTCATTTCTTGTTCCTGTATCACTTATCCCTGTGCTAAAAGACTTAAAGAGAAAGCCCCACCAATTACAAGACTGTCTTTTATGAAATACGGCAGATAAACAAAGATAGTTTATATTGAGTAGTCATCTTAATTTCTGAGTGTTTAAGATAACATTACGTTCTAATTACCGGTGAATATACAGACGTAAAAGTGTCTTGTATAATTCTCATGCAAGTGTTGTACGTTCTGGAGTCATTTTTACTGGATATATTCCTGGTTTAATACATACAACTCTAATTGATAATATATGCAGATGTGTACGCAAAAGAATGCCACGCGTTCGTCTGCGAATGTCTACTTTCGTTCATTTGTACAGGAAATACCCGAAAATGCTTGGTACCCTGGATTGCATTTTGCTTTTCCCCCGTGTGGGATATCTGCGTATTCATGAACATGTGCGGTCTTGTGATTCACAAGTAACACTTGGGCGCACTCACCTTTAGTTCAGAAAGCGCTTGAAGTCGGTCATTAGTCTCCTCATGATTTCTCCATTTTAAGTTTTCAGTTCATTCGTTTTTCAATTTCCGCGTACGTTCATCTCGTCTTTGCTTTCACTACATAAAATGTATACTTCAACACACTTTTACTCAGTTACTCTACAATAACACGGAACATAATACCAATTTTCTTGTATTCGTTCTTGCAGGCACACCCTCTCTCTCTCTCACCCTTTACAATCACTGTTTTCATTCATACACATCTACAGACATATCGTCACAAGGCTCTGCTCTCTCTCTCTCTCTCTCTCTCTCTCTCTCTCTCTCTCTCTCTCTCTCTCTCTCTCTCGTACACTTTACAGTCACACAGAGCGCATACAACCACTTTTCATACGAACATTCCGGCAGACATCTCTCTCTCTCTCTCTCTCTCTCTCTCTCTCTCTCTCTCTCTCTAACTTTCCTCTTTACAGTCTCACAGGAACACATGAAAAACACTGCTCTCTCTCTCTCTCTCTCTCTCTCTCTCTCTCTCTCTCTCTCTCTCTCTCTCTCTCTCTCTCTCTCTCTCTACACTTTACAGTCTCACAGGAACCATACAACCACTTTTCCTTTGAAACATTCAGCTCTCTCTCTCTCTCTCTCTCTCTCTCTCTCTCTCTCTCTCTCTCTCTCTCTCTCTCTCTCTGTGTCATTCGACTGTCATTCTCCCTTTCCACTTCCTTCCATAATCTGCCATTCATCTTCTCTTAATGTTTCGTTTGCCGTAAATTGAAGGGGAGGTAACCAAGACGTGTCGGATAAGTATTCACGGCTAATTTTCTTTTAAATTTCTTTCTCTCTCGTATTTTTACTTTTACCGCGTTCTTTATAGTGTTATGACCTCATTTCATTAAATGAGTTTGTTGAGATGAATATGTGAGTGGAATTTAGCCATTTATGAGAGCTTGTAGAGTCATATAAACATATATGAATACATGCAGAAAGGAAAGGGTTTGGTAGGATTTTGGTCGAGAAAATAAAATACTTAACAGGGGCATTGATAGGGCAAGAGCAGTGTTGTTTACAATGGAAGAGGGTCAGTTATGTGAGAATTAAAAAAAAAAAGGCTGTAGTTGCATACTTGAACCTCGAAAAAGTATTTGATAGAATCCATGGAGAGGTAATTAGGAGGGTTTTAAAAATGTATGGTTGAGAAGAAAAGCTGTAAATTGTGATTAAAAGTGTAGATGACAGAAGCGAAAGTGTGTTTACAAAATTGTTTAGGAGAATGAGTCGATGCAAGAAGTCCGAGAATGGGCAGTAGATGGGTGCTACTTTGGCTTGTTATCCTAGCGTCACCTACTCCGAGCTGCTTGTGCTAAACACCGTATGATAAATGTAAAGCAGAAGGCAGCACGAAGATATCGTTTATTAATATAATTAGTCGACCACACAATATAGAAATGGGTGTATATAACACTTTGATTCCCGAGGGGCTAGTACTAAATACGGCGTCCCAAGGAGCTTCCGCCATGTTTAGTACTTGCACCTCGGAGTAGGTGACGCGTAGATAACAAGCCAAAACAGCACTTCGTAGATGTAGACGATTGTGATTAAAACAAGAAAAAATTGCGCCGAAGTTTCTTCGGCGCAATGGAGTTTTCTGTACAGCGTATAATGCTGTATGAGCCGCGGCCCATGAAACTTTCAGCCACAGCACGGTGGTGACCTGTCCAGTAGCGTTGGCTGACGCACGGTCGTGGCTGGCTTTAACCTTAAATAAAATGAAAACTACTGAGGCTAGAGGGCTGCAATGGTTGATGATTGGAGGGTGGATGATCAACATACCAATTTGCAGCCCTCTAGCCGCAGTAGTTTTTAAGATCTGAGGGTGGACAGAAAAAGTGCGGACGGACAGAGGAAGTCATCTCAATAGTTCTCCTTTACAGAAAACTAAAATGAGTCTTGAATAGCGTTTGGAATGGGAGACCGGAATGGTTGACTTTTGCAGATGGTACGGTACTGGGAATACCGATAGAAATTGCGGAAGCTTTTTGAATGGGTATGAAAATGTTTGCAAGAGTTAGTTGACAGTAAATATGAGTAAGAGTATGGTTAACTTGGAGGGGCTAGGGCCGTCAGTGCACCTCATGCGGTGCTCTGTAGGCATTACTACAGATTGTTTGCGGTGTCCCTTCGGCCCATAGCTACACCCACTTTTTAACCTTTTACTTTATCTCCATTCTCGCTTCCCGTCTTCCATCCTGCTGTCCAGTCACTCCAACTCCCTCTTTCCACCTCAAGCACTGAGTAGCTGAAAGTGCTCCAGTGCTTGTTCTTGTAGCCAAATTTCCATAGCTCATAAAACAAAATATGGTTAGGAGGGTAACCGTAAACTAGGTAGACAGGGCATTAATATGAATGGCGGAAGAATGGAAACTTAATTTATGTAGGCATTTTCAAGTAAATATAAATGATGACGGTAGGATGAGGGAAGAGAAGAGTCAGAATTGGTTAAGTCAGAAGGTAACGGGAGCGGGGGTGGGGGTCTTTTTGGTGTGTTACAGACGAAACAATTACTTACTCATTCGGCTATCAAGAGAAACTCAAGTTGATTTTCAACTCTGCTGTACATATTCCTGTTGAATTCAGGTTCTGTACAGAATCATAACCAGTCCATCTCTACCATGATAGCTGACTGGTAAGTTTATAAACCTTGGCTGTTTGTGATAGTGTTTTCAGTTACTCTCAGATATGAAGTCACAGATACCCCTTTATATCGAATTCACTTTACCTTGGGAATAACTTACACCTAGAGGGGATTACGTATGGCAAATGCATCTGGGTTAGAAACTAGGTTCGAACCTACGACTTTTGAGTTTTATACAGTGGCAAAAGTGATTTATCCATTCGGCTTCCAAGAGAGGTACAAATTGATTTCGACTGTTATACATGTTGCAGTCGAATTTAAGCCTCTGTACTTAGAATTAAAATTAGTCCCATGATCGGTGATTGCTAAGTGTTTAAGCCATGGCTGTGAATGATAGTTTTGTCATATACACTAGTGAAGATTTTATACTCACAAATATTGAAGCCACAAATACCCCAACTACGAAATACACAACACACACACACTAATATATATATATATATATATATATATATATATATATATATATATATATATATATATATATATTTATGTATACATACATACACATATACATTTATAAATATATATGTATATATACAGATATAAAGACATATGTATATATATATATATATATATATATATATATATATATATATGTATATATGTGTGTAGTTATGTGTGTATGTGTGTGTTTGTGTGTGTTCTGCATTGTTTAGGGACTTGGTGCTGCTTCGTGAACATAATCTTTAAATTTTCAATTTTCCATTTTCGTATAGTTTCAAACTTTCCTTAGCAGGAGTTCATCACAGATACAATAGCAAAGTCTCGACGAAGTGTATTATACAATGCCTTATGCACTGATGGCGTTCTTTAAGAAGCGAGAGAAAAGCGGGTTCCCAAAACTCAGCGTTGTCAACGACGAAAAGTGTTTCTGAAAAATGCAGCGTTGTCAACTGCTGCAGGTATAATGCAATCGTCAGAAGGAAAGTTGATATCGTAACTGACCATAAATCATTCCTTGGGATTTGAAAGGTACATGACGGAGACCTCATAAATCACGCTTTTTCCTCTTTTCTTTCAGTGTCCCCCCCCCCTCTCCTGTCTTCATTTCTTTTTATTTTCTGCACCTGTGTGTTCTGCTTGTCCGTTTTTGCTCCATTTTTTGCTTTTTTTATTTGTGTATTTTTACCTCTTTGTTTCCCTTTTAGTTTTATTTTATTTGAGTTGTATATCATGTTTCATTATCTATTTTACCGTTATTATTATCATTATCCTTTTTTTACCAAAATTATTTTCCGATGTTCATATTTCTTTTCTTTGCTGTTCCTGTGTTCTTCAAGTCCGTTTTTTTATTTTTTATGGTTCTTTTTGTATTTGATTCGATTCTACCTTGTTTCGTTTTTTTATTCATTCGTTTCCTGTGTGAGTTATATATCATGTTTCATTATCTGTTTTACCGTTATCATTATCATTATCCTTTTTTTTTACTAAAATTATTTTCCGACGTTCATATTTCTTTTCTCTGACGTTCGTTCCTTCTCTCTTAACTCCTCTCCTCTCATTTTTGTCTCATCATTACTGTCCCGTGTCAATTGTTCTTTTCCTGCGCTCTCCCCTTCCCTTCCGTGCACCGTCTACTTTTGTCTTATAACCTTCCATTGCACTGGGGGGGCGGATTTTTCTTTCCCTTTGTATTATGGTCCTTTCTCATTTTACCCAACCTCCGCACTGTTTGCTCTTCCGTATGGGTCTCGGGAGATCCCTGTCACTGCCTTTTTATAAGTATTTCCACCTTTTTAGTTTTCTGTAAAAGAAAACTATTGTGCCGGCTTTGTCTGTCAGTCCGCACTTTTTCTGTCCGCCCTCAGATCTTAAGAATTACCGAGGCTAGAGGGCTGCAAATTAGTATGTTGATGATCCACCCTCCAGTCATCAAACATACCAAATTGCAGTCCTTGATCCTCAATAGTTTTTATTTTATTCAATGTTAAAGTTAGCCATAATCGTGCATCCGGCAACTGTACAGGACAGGACACCGCCTGGGCAGTGGTTAAAGTTTCATGGCTCATACAGCATTATACCGAGACCACCGAAAGACAGATCTATTTTCGGTGGCCTTGATTATACACGGTATAATCGGTGCATTTTTTTACTTTTTTTCATATTATCGCTGTTTTTCATCACAACGTTTTGTATGTTTTGTTATTGTACTATTCTTTACCTCCTGTTACTTCTTTCTAATGAACACCATATTCTTTGGGAGCTTGCATTTCAAGTCAGTGGCCCCTTTGGGTTTGTTCCATATTAATAGGGTTCATCTTCTGAATAATAATAATTATAATTATTATGCTTTTCTTCATTACTGTATTGTACTTTTTATCATAAGACGATCGCATGAAGTGTAAAAACATTATTGAGTAAAATCTGCTGACTATTATTATTATTATTATTATTATTATTATTATTATTATTATTATTATTATTATTATTATTATTACATGAAGAGATAATTTAGAGTCAGGCGCTGTTTTAATGAAATAAATATTTTATGGCTTCATGGCTGTCACCGCAGTAAAGTATGATGGTCCCTCGTTTAATTACACTGCTCTGTTAGCGGTTTGGGAATGCGAGGAAAAAAATGAATTACATTTATTACAAATTGTTTTAAGAGACAGTCATCATTTGATGCGGCTTTATAGTATACTCAACTCAGGTTTTTTGCCATGGGTAATTTTTCCATATAGACGTTTGTTTAATTACAGGAATTGTTCCTGAATAATGTGTGTGTGTGTGTGTGTGTGTGCGGATAAATGTGTTACCGGGTATATATATATATATATATATATATATATATATATATATATATATATATATATATATATATATATATATATATATATATATACTGTATATTCACAGCTGAGTCGACAGGTGCGGCGTGAGTCTCTGACCTTACTGCTGCCTACTCACTCATAAAATACATATATAATATGTACATACATATGTATATATATACATACATACATACGTACATACATACATACATACATACGCTACAAATGAATCATTAGTATGGAATTTGCTTGACCTTAGTATAACTTCAACACGTAAGGGGATTATATAATGTCCTGCCATGCCTTTTAGGACAGAAGTAAGGTGGCAGTGACCATCACCAGTAAGTCATCAAGAGAGGTTTAAGCTGTTTCTCCACTGAAGTGAATATTTCCACCGAATTCAGGTTCTGTACTTAGTGGAGTCGAATCAACCCATCAGTATATCATGCAGCAGAATTATTATTATTATTATTATTATTATTATTATTATTATTATTATTATTATTATTATTATTATTATTATTATTATTGCTAAGAAATTCACAATCTCGTGAAAAACACTCTGTGTAATAAAAATCCACATTTGTATAATAAACTACATTTTGCATAGTAATATAGTTTACTATATAATTGTGGATTTGTATTACAGACTATTATTATTATTATTATTATTATTATTATTATTATTATTATTATTATTATTATTATTATTATTATTATTATTGACTTAATTTACATCTGTAGCCATCTGTAATGAAACATTTCAATTTCCAATTCCAGACGCAGCTGGAGTAACGTGGAACTGGGAAAAGTGGTGGACGTACGACGGTATATCAGGTTAGTGTTGCATGCAGTTGCATAGCATTAATTATGCTTTACCTTTTGCAGTCTGACGGTGCTGGTTATTGAACCAACGACATATCAGTGTGCTACAGGTAAGTATTATTCATGTCACGTCTTTACGGTAGATGAAGACTGTCCTAGATCTTTAAAGCGTTGGAAAGTGTATTGACAGGTCTACAGGGGGGGTATATGGAAACGATTTTAGGGCCTCGGAAGTGGTGGGAATAGTGGTTGCTTGTCTTTAAGAGGTCGGGAAATACTGTTCCATGTCGTTAACATTTTTTGGGGGAAGTGATTGCAGGTCTTTGATTTGTTGTAAAGTGCAGGGCCAGTGCTTAAAGGTTTTGGAGAAATTGGTTTCAGATAGCATTAAGTACGAAGGAGAGAAATAGAATGGAAATGACAGAATATGACGTCGGTGAATCAGTCTTAGCCAATTCACTCCCGGTAGAGGCGAAAATATACTAGTGAAAAATGCGCCGAAGGCAATCGAGTTTTCTGTACAGCGTACAATCAAGGCCACCGAAAATAGATCTATCTTTCAATGGTCTCGGTATAATGTGCTGTATGAGCCGCGGCCCATGAAACTTTCAGTCACGGCCGTGTGGTTGCCTGTCGTATAACGTTGCCAGACGCACGATCATGGCTGACCTTAACCTTAAATAAAACAAACGCTACTGGGGCTAGAGGGCTGCAATTTGGTATGTTTGATGATTGGAGGGTGGATGATCAACATACCAATTTGCAGCCCTCTAGCGTCAGTAGTTTTTAAGATCTGAGGGCGATCAGAAAAAGGGCGGACGACGCAGACAAAAAACCATCTCAATAGTTTTCTTTTACAGACAACTAAAAATAAGTACGTGATCGTTAATCGATTCTTTACCAAAGGCATGAGAAGATATTGGATATTTTAATGTCCTACTGGAAATCCAACCAACTGAAAAAGATAGCTGATGTGTAGAAACCCGTGAAGCTGCTCCAGGTAATCCGCTTTTCTAATTCGTTCTGTCATCATCGGAATGCAAAAAGATTAGATTCGCGGCATGGCTAAGCTCATCGGACATTCTCGTCCAGTCGAAAACACTTCAGTAAAGGTTCCTGTTAAAAGGAAGAGAGAGAGAGAGAGAGAGAGAGAGAGAGAGAAGACAGAGATAAATAGAGAGAGAGAGAGAGAGAAAGGGCGTATAAATTCAAGCAGAGAGAGAGAGAGAGAGAGAGAGAGAGAGAGAGAGAGAGAGAGAGAGAGAGAGAGAGAGAGAGAGAGAAGGGCGTATAAATTCAAACCGAGAGAGAGAGAGAGAGAGAGAGAGAGAGAGAGAGAGAGAGAGAGAGAGAGAGAGAGAGAGCATAAATTCACACCAAAAGAAGAGAGAGATAGAGAGGACCTTGGGTGTAAAGTTTAAGTAAAAGAAAGAAGAGAGAGAGAGAGAGAGAGAGAGAGAGAGAGAGAGAGAGAGAGAGAGAGAGCATAATTCACAAAGAGAGAGAGAGAGGACCTTGGGTGTAAAGTTTAAGTAAATTCAAACCGAGAGAGAGTATAGAGTCAAATTCAAGAGAGCATAAAGTCACACAAAAAGAAGCGAGAGATAGAGAGGACTCTGAGTGTAAAGTTTAAGTAAAAGAAACGAATGGGGAGGGAAAGAGAAAATCAAACCGAAAGAAACGAAAGCGAGAGAGAGAGAGAGAGAGAGTGAGATGAGCAAAAAAAATTGTTTACAATAACACGGATCTATCTGGTCATTGGTGGCTTTCACGCGAAGTGACAACGCTAATGGATTTATTAAAGCTTTCGGGAAAGGCAATAATAAATAACGTAGGGCTACAATAACAGCCTTAAACCTTTTTGGGGGTCCAGAAGCAGCGGTGACGGACATTGCATTTATATGAGTCAGTTTCATGTCATCATACGTGAGCTTTAACGAGCCTCTGGGGCAGTGGTTTGATGAGAGAGAGAGAGAGAGAGAGAGAGAGAGAGAGAGAGAGAGAGAGAGAGAGAGAGAGGAAGAGAGAGAGAGAGAGAGAGAGAGAGAGAGAGATTAAGAGGAAGACTAAAAAGGAAGAGAGAGAGAGAGAGAGAGAGAGAGAGAGAGAGAGAGAGAGAGAGAGAGAGAGAGGAGAAAGCATTAAGTCAAACTAAAAGGAACGAGAGAGAGAGAGAGAGAGAGAGAGAGAGAGAGAGAGAGAGAGAGAGAGAGAGAGAGAGAGAGAGAGAGAATTTAAATTCAAAACAAAGCAAACGGAAGAGATAAAGAAGTAAAGGGTAGGAGAGAGCCTAATGTTATGACTGAGAGAGAGAGAAGAGACCTTACCTTACCTTACAGACCTTACCACAATTCGTTCCGGGTTGCCCCAGGTCCCTCAGTGTGAGGCGCCTTTGATGTCTACCAGAGAGTTGCTAACGCATCTTCCGGTATATTTTGCATCTTCCAGTCTTGGATGGTCTGGGGATGCATCTTAGATATTTGTCAGCTTTATTCTTAAACACATCTACGCTCACTCCTGTTATGTTCCTCAGATGAGCTGGTAGCGCATTGAATAGACGCTGCATTATCGATGCTGGTGCGTGGTGGATTAATGTCCTGTGCTTTCCTTTAATTTTCCTGGTATAGTTTTTTGCATTAATCTACCTCTGCTTGCTCTTTTTGATAATTTTAGATCCATGATATTTTCGGTAATTCCTTCTATCTGTTTCCATGCTTGAATTACCATGTAGCGTTCTCTTCTCTTTCAAGACTATATAAATTTAAGAATTGTAGTCTTTCCCAGTAGTCAAGGTCCTTAACTTCTTCTATTCTAGCTGTAAATGACTTTTGTACACTCTATTTGTGCAATATCCTTTTGGTAGTGGGTACCATATTATATTACAATATTCAAGTGGACTACGTACGTACGTTTTAATAAAGCATAATCATGTGTTCAGCTTTTCTTGTTTTGAAGTGCCGGAACAACATTCCCATTTTGCTTTGCATTTTGCCAATAGAATTGCTATTTGATCATTGCATAACATATTCCTATTCAACATCACACCAAGGTCTTTAACTGCTTCCTTGTTTTGATTGTCTCATTATTAGGTCCTTTATATGCATATAGCATTCCTACTTTATCACCATAGTTCATTGATTCAAATTTATCAGAGTTAAATACCATCCTATTTATCTCTGCCCATTTATATATTTTATTTAGGTCTCTTTGTATGAGTTCCTATCTTCATCAAGCAATTTCTCTACTTATTCTTTGTCATCTGCGAAACTTCTTACTACTGGGTCCTTAACATTACTGTCTATGTCTGCAATCATAATCACAAACAGCAATGCAGCTAACACCGTACCCTGGTACACCGGATATTACCGTAGCTTCATCCGATTTCTCATCGTTTGCAATCACTATCTGTTTTCTGTTTTGCAAAAAATTCTTTTATCCATCTTCCTACTTTGTCAACAATGTTATGTTTTCTAATTTTTTCCCTAATATATTATGATCTACCTTGTCAAAAGCTTTTGCAAAGTCTAGGTAAACCATCTGTATCTTTTTCATTTATCATTTTTTTATATATGCTTTTCATGTGTGGACTAACAGTTGGGTTTGTGTACTTTTTTCCGGGTACAAAACCATGTTGTCCTATATTAACAATCTATTTTTCATTAAATGTTTCATTATATTTTTTTTTTTTTTTTTTTATTACCCTTTCATATACTTTCATAATATGAGATGTCAGACTCACAGGCCTATAATTACTGCCTCTAGTCTTGAACCACTTTTGAAAGTAGGAGTAATATATGCTAATTTATGCTCATCATAAATCTTGCCTGTATCTATACTGTCTTAATATTGCACGGCTTTGCGATTGAATGAACCACTTTCTTTAACAATATGACAGGTACTCCATCTGGTCGTGCTGCTGATCCATTTTAATTTCATTAATAGCCTGCACAATATCGGCTTCTGTAATATCTATGTCTGATAAGTATTCAGTATTTTCATCTCTTATTTCTGTATCATTATCTTCATTTTCAATTCTAGGTGTAATTCACTCTTATATCTTTCTGCTAATATGTTACATATTTCCTTTTTCATTCGTTAATCGCCCTTCAATTCTTAGAGGGCCTATTTCTACTCTTATTTTATTAATCTTTTTGCATATGAATAAAAAATTTTAGGTTTTATGATATTTTGTAGTGTCATTTCTTCTAGGTTCCTTTTCATTTTCTTTTGATTGTATAATCTTTTTTGTTCTGCATTTTCTATCTTACTTTTAGTTCCATCACTTTCCATGCATTCTTTTCTTTTGCAAGAGCTTTTTCCACTTTCTAATTTTCTGGAACAAGATCCTTCTGTCTCTTGGAATTCGTGACTGATGATTACTTTTTTTCTTCGGTATATATTTTCCACTATTTCCTCAATATTTTATATAATATATCGGTATTTACCTGTATATCATCACTTACAAATATATTTTCCCATTCTTTTGTTTAATTCTTCATTTATTTTTGACCAATTTATATTCTTACTATAGAAATTGTATTTTCCATATCCTTCCCATTTTTCGTTTCTTGCTTTTCTCTGTTTTCATATGTTCTGGAACGGACTGTTAGTTCTATGACATTATGGTCCGAAATACTCGTGTTTATATACTATTATTTCTTTAACATAGTTCACCTCGTTCACAAATATTAGATCTAAAATATTATCCTTTCTTGTTGGTAGGTGATTTATTTGCTGAATGTTATGTTCTAGTAGCATATCTAATAGCTTTTTCAAATTGCCTCTTATCTTCTGCACTACTATTGCTCTCTTTTTATATGTATAAATACAACCACAGTCTCTATTCGTTCTTTCCATTCTACAAAAGGAAAGTTAAAGTCTCCGGTTAGGAGTATAGTCCAGTCCTTGTGATTTCTACATATTTCATCCATTTTTCAATTATTATGTCAAACTCTTTTAGTATTAGGGTCTGTATATTACAATGTTCACTAATTTTTCATATTCAAATTCTACCGCTATTAATTCACATTCTGTGTTACTATATTTCTCACAGATTTTTCCTTGATTGGCATCTCTCCCATATATCCTTGGTTCCCCTTGATTTCTATTTTTCTATCTGATCTATAAGTTTGGAAACCCTTTATCTAGTCATCATTACCAGTCTCTTGGGAATACCAGGTTTCACTTATATTCAATATTTCTATTTTTCATTTTGGGTTAGTTCTTCTAAGAACTCTATCTTTTTCTTTTGAGTTACTCGAAACTAAGCCCTGCGCGTTCATCACTATGATGGTTTGCGTATTATCTCCATTATCTAATATGGGTAATAAAAAGGATTTTCCATGTCTCTTTCCTGTTCTGATATGTTGATCTTTTTTTCATTTCCAGAAATTCGTACATTAAAAATCCAACTTTTCCATTATACTTGTTCTTCCAGCTTCATATTTATTCACTTTGTTGCATAAACCTGCACTTATCTCCATATCTGCACCATCCCTTAGCATCATAGACATTGCTTGTTCCTTGTGCTATATCTAGGTGCTGATGGCTCATATCGTGGTGCTGACATTTCATAATGTGTTGTTGGCTTGTTTTTGCCTTCATCACATGATCTTTGTTCTTCTTTTCTTTGTTGTTTCATTTTACCTTGATTTTTATATGTATTTGATTTTGATTTTGGTTTTTCATGGCTACAGGATGCATGTACCTACATTTCTTATTAAACCTACATCCATTTCCCTTCTTTCCATTTTCTACATATTTTTGGATGTAGATCGCTGCATTCTCTTCATAGCCATCTAGATATGCACATTTGCCATATATCTCATAATTGTGACATATCTTGGGATGTTTGTAATAACATCTTTCACCAAACCTGCAATTCCCTCTTTTCAAGGTGCATACTGTGTCTTTCTTTTTTTTTTTTCTTTGTTCTTTCCCATCAGTATGGAGATCCGGGTACAACCTCTTTGGGATTTTATTTTGATTTATCATGTCATAATTTATTTCTTCATAAGTATGTTGCTGTATTGCCTCATATGTAGAATCTATGAGTTTCTCTGCATCCATACTATTATCCTGTTCTTTGTTTTCATTAATCTTTCCCTCTCTTCAGTCTTATTTTCTTCTTTTCTATTTTCCTCTTCTTCCTCTTCTTCATCCTCTTCATCTTCTTCATCCTCCACAATCTGTACATTAAGTCTTGATTTAATGACCTTGTCTATCCATACTAGACATGTTGAGCAAAATATTTTTGTGTCTTATTTCTATTTTGTCAACTTCAGCACATGAAGGGTGTGTCGGTACGTGGCAAGCATAGCATTTCCTAATCAGGTTTTGTGGATTTACAATGCTATACCACACTCTACATAGTTTACATGCTTTAGGCATCCGTTTGCCTATTGCATCAATCAATATATTCACTAATTCCACCGTAATTATTTTCTTTGATGGAATGTGTTGATTTTGTAGATTTTCTTTATAAGTCTTTTGATAACCTGAACTTTCATTGGTATCCCTTCTATTATTTTCATTATATTTTCTACAGATTTGCTCCAGTTTGAAGGATCGTATCCTTTCAATATGTCTGTGAATGATTTCACATCTTTTGGTCGATGTTGCAATTTATCTCCACGATCAGCAAACCAAGTTCCCTTCCTGCCAATTCATCATATTGAATATCTCCTATGCATGCAAGATTTCTCCACCTTTGCCACTATTGGTTGACTCCTCCATGATTTTCCAGAATTTATTAATTCACTCGTACACAACTTATTAGACGGTTTATCACTCTAATCTGATATTAAGCTAATCACCGATAGTTCACGAACACTTTTAGCTATATTTCATTCGCTAATTGTATGTAAGACGCGTATTATCGGGTGATTATCCAGACCATGAATGATTACAGTCTCTCACTGAGAGAATGTCACATCACAGAGAGAGAGAGAGAGAGAGAGAGAGAGAGAGAGGAGAAAGCATTAAGTCAAACTAAAAGGAAAGGAGAGAGAGAGAGAGAGAGAATTTAAATTCAAAACAAAGCAAACGGAAGAGATAAAGAAGTAAAGGGGTAGGAGAGAGCCTAATGTTATGAGAGAGAGAGAGAGAGAGAGAGAGAGAGAGAGAGGAGAAAGCATTAAGTCAAACTAAAAGGAATGAGAGAGAGAGAGAGAGAGAGAATTTAAATTCAAAACAAAGCAAAAGGAAGAGATAAAAGAGTAAAGGGGTATGGGAGGAGAGAGCCTAATGTTATGAGGAGAGAGAGAGAGAGAGAGAGAGAGAGAGAGAGAGAGAGAGAGAGGAGAGCATTAAGTCAAACTAAAAGGAACGAGAGAGAGAGAGAGAGAATTTAAATTCAAAACAAAGCAAACGGAGAGATAAAAAGTAAAGGGGTAGGAGAGGCCCTAATGTTTGAGAGAGAGAGAGAGAGAGAGAGAGAGAGAGAGAGCTCTCATACATATACATGCCATTTACGAGGGTCTTAATTGTGAAGTTACGACTTGCAATTTGTGATTTAAAAAGTTCATTTAGATGATAAACAGTCCCAGATAATGTGCCAACAATTGCTTTTTGAAAAATTCACTCGCCACCATAATTCATTTGGCTTGGGCAAGCAGTTAGCAAAAGCCGTTATCATATTTTTCTCCGGTTATTTTACGTTTCTGGAGTCTTTATGACCCTCTGGTGTCGCCTGCTAATCGTAAATTTTCTTTTATTGAAGCCTAGGTATTAGATTCCTAATAATTTTGAATGTCAATGAAGCGGCTAAATGTTAGCGATTATTTCTCTCTCTCTCTCTCTCTCTCTCTCTCTCTCTCTCTCTCTCTCTCTCTCTCTCTCTTCCACTGTTTGTAGTTAATGAGAGGCCGTTACAATACAACCTTCCTCCAATTTCGGACGTATTAGTTCTTGCAAAATATACCATTAAAATGTAAACAGATTTTTCTAATTACATGGGAACGGAGAGGGTGTTCTTTTTTTTTTTTTGCTTAATTGTAGCGGTAATATTACTTGTATCTTACGAATAATGCAGACACACACACATATATATATGTATATATATGTGTGTATTTATATTATACATTATTTACTATATATA
>NC_089757.1:21033264-21035764 GCF_040412425.1 Macrobrachium rosenbergii
AAGGCTAGGGGCCAAACCAAGTCTTGAGGGGAGCACCAGTGTCTTGAGGGGGCAACTGCCCCCCCATGACGCCCCTGCTGGCCAGTTATGGTGCGCGAGTCTGTGCTCACAGGGGTTGTAATTGGCTCAGGTATGTACTCAGTGGGCGCTTTTTTTTTTTTTTTTTATTACGTTCATTATCATCAGGATCACGGTATGGGATGGCGAGGATTTTGGAAATGAAAGTATGATCCGAATTTATTATGGACATTGGCGCACTGCTGCAAAAACATAGTCACCGTAATGGTTGATGTACTTTGGCTGCTTTTTAGATGCTTTTGCAATTACTTAAGGAAATTTGAGGGAATTGAATGCATTATTCAAACTGAACTTGTTCTCTCTCTCTCTCTCTCTCTCTCTCTCTCTCTCTCTCTCTCTCTCTCTCTCTCTCTCTCTCTCTCTCTCACAGAATTTTCTTTTATATTAAGAATTCATTCTCACTGTCAGTTCTTCGAGATAGGATTGGGACATTTAGTGCCCAATTTTATGTCAATTTATTATTTATTTATTTATGTATTTATTTTCGTTTTGTCATCTTGTTCAAAATGCCCGCCCTCCCTGTGTCCCCCACCCCCTCTCCCTTTCCTGTAGAATTAAAAATGGAAACTTCCGGTGCGGAATTCGCAATGCGTAACGCTGAAAAATTTACTAGTTGCGGTATGGGTTAATTATGAGGCCACAGAGGGCCTAACCTCGACCGACCTGCTCTGCCCGAGATTTTCAAAATGGCAGCCGGATTGCGAGCGGCTCTGGCCTGTTAAATATAGGCCCGGCGGACGATTTATCATTGCGCTCGCCCCCTCCCCCCAAATAAAAAGAAAAACTGCATTTCGCTTGGTTTCATGTCGGGTAGGAAGAGTGGTTCATTTTCAAATGAGGAAAGGCTGCTAGAAATCTTTTTCTTTATTCAAGTATTAGTTACCCCAGTACCATAATGTAGGCCAGGCCCGAAGGGGATAAGAAAAAATGGGAAAAGGGATAAAATTGACCATAATGCGACTGTGTCGTAATACTTGTCTCTTAAATGATGATAGTTATAGAAGTCAGTGACAGAGGCAGTCATCAAAGAATATGAAGGAAAAAGGTCGGGTAACTAAAAAAATTATACTTATGTAGAACCGATTATATGCACAGTCGACATCCGATAGAAGGGGTGTAAACAGCACAAAAGACAAGTAAAAATTTAGTCACAAATTCGGGTGACGGCGCATATTATGACCAGCAAATTTCATATATATATATATATATATATATATATATATATATATATATATATATATATATATATATATTATATATATATATATATATATATATATATATATATATATATATATATATACATATATATATATATATATGTGTGTGTGTGTGTGTTTTTATATGTACAAATATATTTGTATATGTATAAATGTGAATATGCGTACGCTCAGACAAATAGCTTTGTAGTTCGTATTTTTTTGAGGGTAACAAATTAAAAACATACAAGAAAATAAACTATGCGTTTTGCTCTCAAACAATGAGAACAAGTAAAATTCGAGGAATAGCAAAAGAAAATTCTTACGAAACCTGTTAACTTTAGAAACCTTAATACCAAAGCTTAGGTTAATAACTCAAGAGAGAGAGAGAGAGAGAGAGCTCTACGGGGTTAAGAGGCCACCTGAATTATTGACGATTCCGTTTGTGTACACTTTTCTAGTAGTGATCTGAAGACGAGGAGCTGACTTGAAATTCGTATGCCACGTGATCCATTCGGGAGATACCTCGTCTAGGAAGCCAAAATCTAGGTCACCCGACCTCTAAATCGGTGCTGATACTCTGATAAAAAAATCCACCCTTTTTTTTTAGAGAGAGAATTAAATGTACCGATAATTGTTGATTAACACGTGAATCTTAGAATAAAAAATAGAGAAGGTGATGTGTCGTTTTTGTGAAATGCATTCCTGTTTGTAAGGGAACAAAATTGAAAGTGAATATATTGCAAAGAAAACTGAAGGCTTGATTTTTTAAAGACTAATTTCGTTTTTTTACGTATTTTTACTTTGGACCTGGGGTAGAAAAGGGCCGGAAGTTGTTCGTCTCATTGGCCCTTGCTCTAGAAAAAAATTGGCAGGGTGAAAGGTTCTTTGTAAACTGCTCAAAACCCAATAGACAGTAAAAAATAAGTTTACTGGTCATGAGCCACTTAAACCGTGGCAGTGATCATTTGCCAATCAGAGAAAGTACATTGGTCATTTTCAATCTTCGTAAAAAATACAGTACGTTGACTATTGACCAGTCGAAAGAAAAAAGTTATTCGCTGACAGATGGGCCAAGTACATTGACAGATTTTCATATGTAATTTAATGTTATTTTCAAGAATTCATTAACTGTCATATCCGATTAACAAAGAACTCTCCATCTGATAACGTAGGTCGCTTTCATAAAATTCCATGTAGGGAGGCTAATTGGTAAAATGCTG
>NC_089757.1:21040764-21048264 GCF_040412425.1 Macrobrachium rosenbergii
CGTTAAGCCGTGGAGAAATGTATTTACATGATATAAATCACTTAAATAATCGAGAAAAGACGAATGTAGCGGTGACTTGTCTCATATTTCCATCGAGCCGTCCTCTCCATCAGGGAAACTGGAATGTGAGACTGTGCCGGTGGAACATCTATCCCATCTTTTAAAGATTTTTACCCCCAAACCTTCCTTTCATTTACAACGCAGTTGTACAGAGGTACTGCCGCGTCTCACCGTTCTCGGCTCCTGCTAAAACTCTGTTAGTTACGGGGTGACGCTGGCACGAAAATTAGGGGCTCCGGAGGGGTCCTTGATTTATGAGCATATCGACCAGGCGAAGCTCTCCCTCCCTCTCTCGTAGGAAATGCGATTTCATAACTGTGTGAAATTGAGTTTTGCCTCTCTTCTTTCACTTTTTAAAAAGCTCCGCAGGTTTTGTGATGAAGGAAATAACACAGGAAAGTATTTTGGTTTGGTGTGAGAATTCACTATCGTCATTGTTCTTGGATTTGTATTTAAATGCGTTATTTGATGTTTATTTTTGTCCTTATGAAAGACAGTTTTTTGTACGGAATGTAATGACTGCATGCATCAATATATACATTATGTGTGCTTGGGTACAGTAGTAGATACCAGTCTTACTGATAGTCCCTGTGATTATGTGTAATTATATCTTATTATTTGTGCTTCTGAATTATTTCAAGAGCCATTATGATCATCAATTATTTTGGCAGACGCTCGAGAATTCTTGTATTGAGCCAAACTTCACCATTTGATACAAGTTTTAGAGGTACGAAAGGCGTCATTAATCGAAAAGTTTTTCTGACTTTCACTGAAAGGTATTTTTCATTATACCTATGTAAAGTTTATGCAATATGAGCTACATTTTAGAGAAGTGTAGCCTATGTGACTTGGCGTGATATATAGCCGCGAAAGTTCTGTGGCCTGAATTCTCATTTGACCTCATTTACCAGTTAACCAAAAGGTATATGTGGTACTATGTGGTACTTCATTGTGAAGTGTGTAAACAAACTAATATGTAACTCAACTGTGAAGTACGCTTTCCTTGGGATAGCATTTTACTAGAGGTATTAATGAAATCTTGAGAATTTTCTGAAATTGCCAGGGTTTTGACTGTGTAGTGAGCTGATTAGGCATTTGACTTAGAAATGTATACAGCCAGTCACATAACAGAATGTTATTTTACCTAACATTTGATGTGAAAAATATATGGCCCGATATTTGACTGCAAATGACATCCCCCAAAATCAGACTGACAAGAAAATTAACATCAAATGACGTATTAGAACGTTATTTTTATTCTATATTTAGCAAAGCATATGACCTGACTTTTTATTTGACAAATTAGGAGATATTTTGATTCGACATAAGGCGAATCATATGACCTGTCTATACACGTGACTGGAAAGAGTCCATACTGATTGACAGGAAAAGAATAATGGAATTACTGTTTTGACGATGAATATTTTTGATATGACAGTTGACTGGGAAATGTGCCCAGATGTGCGGATATTTCTTCCATCTGTTTTTCTGATTATTTCAACGTCTTCTTTATTATGTGGAGGAGTTAGGGCTGTGTCCTTAATGTTCTTTTTCGTCTTTTTTCTTCCTTCAGTTCTTGCCTAGAGAGGGTCGTTGGTTGTCTGTAGTATTGGCCGTCTCGCAGTGAAAATGACCTTGACGTTTTTCTAAAAATGGGAAACCCCTTGACTTGCATCCTAAAATGATTTGAGCAAGGACGCTCATATTTTGACATTCATTGGAGACTCATGTGCACCGACGAATGGTTGAGACGAGGACGATTTCTTGTAGAAGCTGACATCTAACTCGAGCGAACATCAGAGTTGGCCCAGAAAGATTACTTGAACTGTGATTTGCTAGACTGGAAAGTCACTTATAGCACGTTAGGTGAATTGAGAGGGAATATCGCATTACAATTAACTAACGGGCATTTGAAATGGCTGTTTACTTCACATAAGCACGCTGTTTACAGTTGAAAATATTCCACCTTTGGTATTGCGGCTGAATTGATGATAGGCGATAAAATGCCCTCCCTTTCCATTCTCGTGTAGCAGAGTAGAGGGCGGAGAGTGCCCTTCCTCTCCCTGTGTCATTTCTTTGTCGCCCCATAATGAGCAGTCTTACAGCTCCTTGCCACCCTCGTCCTCTGCAGTGCATAGCACAAAGACTTTTATGTCCGTTGCTCATTATCTTTATTGATTCGTCCTTGAAAAGTCTCATTCATTTTACGCATTAATGTATTTGAAGGCTATTTTTTTCGCACGCCTTCTGATTAGCCTTTTTTTTTTACTGTCTCGGCTCAGGGATAATTGCTATTGTCGCTTTGATTAGCTCCTGGGGTTGGCCATCAACACTCAGCGCGGCGGGTATTTTAAACACTTCTCATTAACGCCCTTAAATTCAGTTTTTCAGTTCAAAGAGAGAACACGCCGTATATATTTTAAGATGAAAGCGAATACGGCTATTACCTAAGCCGAACAAAGGTTTCGTGCTCCCAATAAAACGGTAGGTTTGATGTTTTCCTGAACACTCGAAATCTTCAGAACACTAAACATTTCAGTAGTCGCTTAAAGACTGTTGTGATTCTGGTCCTTAGTGTATGAGAAACACTTCAGTAAACACGATAGATTTCTGTATTAATCTTAACAAGGCTGAACGAATAACCAGGATAAAGGAGGATGTTATTAGACTCCTCGATTTACAATTGTTATACAGGCACAGTGAAAAACACAAATGGAAAAAAATATAATCCCAACTAGCTTGGCAGGAAATCAATTTTTTCACAAACATGTGATTTATATCCAAGTTTTCTATAAATTTCATATTTCTCTGTTTTTTTTTATAAGAACTGCACACATCTCTCTGGCTTATAGAGAAACCACGTATTTCCATGGGTTTGTATAGGAAATACACATAGCTTTCTAGGTATGAAGAGAGTGAACATTTCTTTTTAATTTTGTAAAATTATGTACATCATAGGTTTGGGTTTAAAAATTCAGAAACAAATATTAGACTTTTAATATCGATCATTATGATAATTACTAATAATGTTGCCGGGGCTGTAATAAAAATGTACAGCTCGTGGGTTTATGAAAAAAATATACATCTCTTTAGGCGTACAAAATTTATGCTACATCGTCAAGTTTAGGCTTCTAATGTTAATAATTATAATAAAAACTAAAAATATTGTTGGGGTTGTAATAGAAATAGACACCTCATAGGGTTTATGAAAAAAAATATATGTTTGTGCACATAAGCGCCTACAAAAATATACAACTCACTAGGTTTGTTGGAAAAGGAAATAATATATATATATATATATATATATATATATATATATATATATATATATATATATATATATATGTATGTATATATTATATATTATATTATATAATATAATATATATTATATATATATGTTTCCTTTTCCAATAAAGCTAGCATATATATATGTATATATATATATGTATATATATTTATATATTATATAATATAATAATTTATAAGAATTTATATCCTCTTTCGCTAGTTTTCTGAAAGAATACACAATTTTAAAAAGGAAATTCACATCACTCAATTAGTGATTAAATGACACGTTCTCGCACCTTGGTTGCAAAAATATGCATTCCCACCGAGTTTGCAAAATAAAATAACTTACCTTTCTGCTTTTATTGCTTTTTTACATCTTTAATTGGTTTGTTGTGACAAACACACCTCTCTTGATTTCAGAAAAAAAATTAAGCAACTTTCTTGGTTTAGGAAATATATAAACCTCAAAGTGTTAGCAAAAAAAATTCTTGATAAACAATATACGCCTTGGTATGTAAATAAAAAAGAACCCTTCTCTTAAGATTTATAGAATTGTCCATCTGGGTTTATGAAAAATTGTACACCATCCCCCTGGTTCTCATAAAAAAAAACAAAAAACAAAGAATAGATAAAAATACATACGTGGACTCCCTGGGCTTGTGGGAGCGTAGTAGAACCCCATAATTCATAATTAATGGACTGTTTGGATGACAGGAAAACGTTACCCGCGCGGTTTTGAATATTTGAAAATTGTTTGCAGTATTCAGCGTGGGGTGTTTTACGGGGGCGCAGGGGGTGGGAGTTCTACTTCACAGTATTATCTTTTACATTTTAAAAAATAAGTAACGATATTCGCAAAGGTAATGACGAACGAAACTCTTCAAGTATACTCCGTTCATGGCAAGAAACGTATTTAATACCTCCTTGCTGAATAATAAACTTAACTTTAGAATAGTCTTGTTAAATGATAAAGTGATATCACATGTAAGCATATTTATCTATCTATCTATCTATCTATCTATCTATCTACATATATATGTATATGTGTGTATATATAGTACTGTATATATATGTACTGTGTATATATATATATATACATACATACACAGAATCTTAAGAATAAAAGTAGCGAAGAAATTTGAATTAGCTATTTGGGCCAGTATATTTCGGCCAATAGGCATCGGCCCTCGTAGGCTTTAGAGGCAATACCTGTATAGTGTACCCAGGTGTTTAGAATGAACTGACCTGGGTTTATGAAGGTATTCCGTCCGAATTTTTTTTTTCCTCTAGAAGATTATTTGTATGCTGTTCTTGATAGAAGATGGATTGCACCTTTGACCTGTGAACCTTGGATTACATTATTTATTTATCTGGCTGTCGGTCTCCTGGATTATCTCATTAATGAGAGAATTCAGGATTTTTGTCAGTGATATCTGGCTTCTAGTAGCCTGATGACAGGTTGATGTTGTCTGTTTGGCTCGTGACCGCTGATTGCAGAATCGTCTTTCTGCATCGACAGACACTTTTAAATAGAAGAGATGACTTTTTTTTTTTTGTCCTGCTAATTTCCGCAGTAGCAAACGTCCAGATTATTATTATTATTATTATTATTATTATTATTATTATTATTATTATTATTATATATATATATATATATATATATATATATATATATATATATATATATATTGTGAATATGTATGTGTGTATTTATGTATGTGTGTGTATTATTATGCAAAGTTTTCAAGTCACACTCAATACACACACACACATATATATATATATTATATATATATATATATATATATATATATATATATATATATATATATATATATATATAGAGAGAGAGAGAGAGAGAGAGAGAGAGAGAGAGAGAGATATGCATACGTGTTTTTATATTGCATAATTGTGTGGCTGAACTCTCTCTCTCTCTCTCTCTCTCTCTCTCTCTCTCTCTCTCTCTCTCTCTCTCTCTCTCTCTCCTTAACATTAAGATGTTTTGCAACGCCACGTACATCACAATTAGAGTCCTGTGCAACGTCAAATCCATTAATTTAATCCAGAAGTCGATATTCATGATTACTCGAGAAATGCTCACGGTAGAGTTACGAGTTATTGTTATGCCAGTTGAGTTCTTGGTTGCCTCTCCGGCCAAACCTTCTGTATACTGTCGTTTTTTTTAATTATCTGACTATGTTATCCTGCATTTGGATAGATTAATTGATTTTGTACTTGAATATGGCATAAAAATACCCTCAAGATATACTTTGGAATTATATAAGTGTTTTTATATCTCTAGTTTCTTCGTGGATTGACCCACAATGTGTTCTTGATGTATTTTTTTTCAGTCGCTCAGTTGAAGGGCTGTTGTAGGCTATATTTTGCCAGCTCCATCGGTCTCTGCATATGTTGAAAGCTTTCTCCCAATGCGCTTTGGAATTATATCAGATTTTTTATATCTACAGTTCCTTCGTGGATGGACCCACAATGTGTTCTTGGTGCATTTTTTAAATTGTTCAGTTGAAGGGCAGTTATAGGCTATATTTTACCAACGGTGTGGGCCTCTGCATATATTGAAAGCTTTCTCCCAATGCACTGTGGAATTATATCAGTGTTTTTATGTCTATAGTGCCTTCGTGGATAGACCCACAATGTGCTCGTGATGCATTTTTTTAATCGTTCAGTTGAAGGGCAGTTATAGGCTATATTTTGCCAGCGCCGTCGCCCTCTGCATACGTTGAAAGTCCTTTAAAAAGCTACGTTGTTTAGCCGAGAGAAGTTGGCGGCTTTAAATTTTCCGTTGGGGAATTTTTGGCATTTCTGGCGGTTCTGCCAACATAGTGGAGAGCAGCCTGTCATGTGTTGGCCCACGCAAGCGTGGCGTCGCAAACATTCGCTTGAAGAGGAATTTTTTTGTTGAAGTTTTTGTTCTTTGTTTATTTTTATTTTTCGTTCTTTGGTTTATGTATTCGCTTATACCAGTAGAGACTCATATACATAACTTATTTTTTAGCAATTTTATACATATACATCTCAGGTTTTGGTGTTCATGTGCCATGTAGAAATTTAAAATTTTGCCATTTGTCTATATTGGGTACCTGTACAGAAACACTTTTTTTTTTTTTTTTTTTTTTTTTTTTTTTAGCTGTTTTGATACACCTGCAGTGCGTCGCCATATTTTGTACTTAGTCTAATGATGTACTTACCTGGTTCTGTTAATAAAGCTTCAACAATGGCTAGGAAGCCATAAATAACGCTACGTCCTCAAGCGTTATTAAGACAGGGTAACAAATGTTTTGGTAATGGCAGTCATCGAATATTCACATACAAGTCGTGGGGCGGGGTAGGGGGGGAAGAATTAGGGGTTTGCATAACGAACATTTAGACTGATATACTTTTCATGAAGCAAATCATTATCCCATTTTAGCGCTGTTTGCACCAGCAATGTCAAGAGAAGTATTTGTCATTAAAACTTGGAATTGATGTCTTTCTCTGGTAAGTCGGTGAAAGGAAATAAATTCTTAAAATTATGGCAGTTTTATTTTCGTTTTGTACACATTTACCAACTGCATATGTTAGTTTCCTTGTTGGTTTTTATCTTTCTTTGTTTTGCTGCTTACGTCAGTGTTAGCTTTTTTTTTTTTTTTTTTTTTTTTTTTTTTTTTTTTTTGAGGGATGGGGTAGTACTGGCATTCTGTTTTAACAGTAACAGTGATGATGGCTTTTCCATTTGCCGAATGACAAAGAGAATAAATCCTTTATGGAGAATACTCTTTTATTTATTTGGTTATGCTATTATAAGGAAATTAGTTTCATATTTTTCCTCTGAAACTGGAAAAATGCTATACTAAATTTTATACTTTGTTATGGATATTGGTTTTTGCAGTGTCAAACTGAGAGATAAATATGAATTCATCAGGTTATTGTTCTTTATTACTTATTTTCAGTTGTGACATTGAAGCAGAAAACGATTTCAATATTGCATATGTGGATTACATTTTCTGTCTTTTAGTTTTCCGTAAATGAAAGCTATTGAATTCATATTTATCTCTCAAGACCCCCCTATAAATACCAACCCGAGCACCTCGTTTCTTCAGACCTTCTGCAACCACGTCCAGAGGATGACCACCGAGCTGGTCGAAACATG
>NC_089757.1:21050764-21060764 GCF_040412425.1 Macrobrachium rosenbergii
TTCCTCTTGCTGTTGGGCTACCCAGCGAAAGTTTGTGAATTGCCTGAGCATTGGGTTTCCAGTGGGGGTTTTTCTCCTATGGAGGGCGAACTTTGATCTTTGATAGCGTTTGCTGTTTCTGATGATATATTGAAATATCATCTTTATCAATTTCTCTGCTTGGCTCTTACGCCTAAGTTTACTTACACGAACACGTATTTATGTTTGTACGTATTTATTGGACGTAATATCTATTTGTGCGAAGAATTCGTATGTTACGTTGTCAGTTTAATATGAAAGTTATTTCCACAGTCATGTGATTGTCACCTTTAGTAATTTGCATTTTGTGTTGCTTAGAATACACAAAAGTTATGGAAGAAGGCAAAATAAAAATGTTGAGGTTTAACGATTTGCTTTCATTCCTTTATGCCATCAAGTAAGTAGTCCTGCATTGTGGGGTCGGGAAGAAGCGAAAGGTGTAAATCAGTGTGAGAAACCTTGTGTAAATCAGTATGAGAAATTTTGTATAAAACAGTATGAGAAATTTTGCATAAATCAGTATGAGAATTCTTGTGTAAATCAGTATGAGAAATTTTGTATAAATCAGTATGAGAAATTTTGCTTAAATCAGTATGAGAAATCTTGTGTAAATCAGTATGAGAAATTTTGTGTAAATCAGTATGAGAAATGTTGTGTAAATCAGTATGGGAAATTTTGTTTAAATCAGTATGAGAAATCTTGTGTAAATTAGTATGAGAAATTATGTATAAATCAGCATGAGAAATCTTATGTAAATCAGTATGAGAAATTTCTGTATAAATCAGTATGAGAAATCTTATGTAAATCAGCATGAGAAATTGTGTATAAATCAGTATGAGAAATCATGTGTAAATCAGTATGAGAAATTTTGTATAAATCAGTATGAGAAATCTTGTGTAAATCAGTATGAGAAATTTTGTCAGTCTCTGGAATTCCAGTATCGGCCTTTTCTCTCTTAACACCGAGCTTGATGTTGGTAGCTTTGCCCGTTTCTCCTTGCTGTAAAACCTGTGTGTGTGTTTAGTTACCTGTCCATTCATATGTATCTGTACCCATCCACCTTTTATGCATGTGTGCATATATGTATACCATTATGGTGACGTAGAGAAATTGGCAGCTCTGTCTTTAGAATTGACCTTAAACAGTCTGTTCTAAAGAATTGACCTTAAACAGTCTGTTCTAAATATGTGACCTTAAACAGTATATTCTAAAGAACTAACCTTAATCCGTCTGCCTTAAACCGTCTGTTCTAAAGAAGTGACCTTAAAACGTCTGTTTTAAAGAATTGACCTTAAACCGTCTGTTCTAAAGATGTGACCTTAAACGGTCTATTCTAAAGAATTGACCTTAATCCGTCTGCCTTAAACTGTCTGTTCTAAAGAATTGACCTTAAAACGTCTGTTTTAAAGAATTGACCTTAAACCGTCTGTTCTAAAGATGTGACCTTAACCGTCTGTTTTAAAGATGTGACCTTAACCGTCTGTTCTAAAGAATTGACCTTAAACAGTCTGTTCTAAAGAATTGACTTTAAACATTCCGCTCTAAAGAATTGACCTTAAACAGTCTGTTTTGAAGAATTGACCTTAAACCGTCTGTTCTAAAGAATTGACCTTAAACAGTCTGTTTTAAGACTTGTCCTTAAACCGTCTGTTCTCGACTGAAGTAAATAAACTTCCCAGTAAGGGGGTCCATGTTGCTCTCCGGTGTTTACAAATTTCGTAAACAGCTTCTTGCTTGAAAATAACAATCATTGTTCAATTTACTTCGTTGACGAGAACCTTCTTGTGAATATTAGTTTGTTGATCGCATGCCAAGTATCCTACCGTCTCTCATTAGTTGAGAATAATGGAATGAAATTCCATGTCCGCAAATCTTTCAGATTGAAATGGTTCTTCAGGTGGGTTTTCGAGAAGAGGCAGAAGCATCTAAATTTTGAGGATTAAAGCTTTTCATTTTAATGAGAGGGATTTGTTAGGGATTTATTGACAAATTTCATGGGACGCGTAAATCCGGTGTGGTATTGTTGTTGTAATTCCGTCTCCCCAAGATCATATTAAGGTTTTAGTTCCGATTTATTGCTTTCATGATCGTGATGATAACATGGCCCTTAACCTTTCTCCCCTCCCAGTTGTAATTCTATATAGTTATATGCAAAGGGTAAAAGCATATTAACAATCTTTCAGGCAATGTTGTTGTGTTTATACGCTCTATGTATCTAACATACTCGGCTATAATTTAACTCCTGGTATGTAGGATTTTATTATCAACAAATTTATGACTGAGTGGCGTTCATTGTTAAGAGGACAGTGTTCGATATTTTATTATTACTTTTGTACTTGCCTTTGGGCGAACGTTGTTGTACGTGCATTAGAAAAATGCCTCCAAATTAGAATGATTCATAGTGTATCTCAGTGGGTTTTGTTCTGTAGGACGTTAGTATGTTTAGTGATTTGACTCTTATTGTCTTTTTTTTTGCAGGACATTTGTCTATTTCAACTTTATATATAAGCTTTTACTAAAAGACTTTTCTGCTGTACGTTTGTATTTTTCAGTTTTGATTCCTCAAGTCTTTTATGCATGATGTTTATTGTATTCCAACTTAATCCATCTGGTTTCCCCGTAAGACTTTTATGCATTTTCATTTGAATTTTCGTAAAAAATTGGTTTGTAGTATCTTGCTAAACAAAACATGGCAACGGAATAATGTTGGACTTTAATGCGTTCTCATTTGGAATAATAGTGTTTCTGTTGTACATTTCACTTATCAAGTTTTGACTCCTAAAGTCTTTTTGTGCAGGTCGCTATTGTACTATTGATTTGACTTCCGAAATTTACCTGAAACTTTCGTGTTCTACTTTTGACTCATGATTTTTTGCATGACAGTTTTCCTTCAGACGGGATTTCCCCCCATGTGTCCTAGTAATCACACCCGTAATCATATTTGCTGAGCGTATTTCCCAATTTTAACCCCAGTGCATTTTCCTGTGGACGTTCTTTTGTTCCTGGTTCCAACCGTCTCCTATAAATTTCACGTTCGTGTGATGCCATTCTGATTCCCGAAGTCTTTTCCGTATGACATTTATCTGTTTACAATTTGACCTTCGAATTCTTTTCTGCAGGACGTCCGCTCGTGCGCTTTCTTTTGACTCGCATTGATTCGGACACGCTTCAAGTCGTCCCAGAGTGTGTCGAATTTTGGAGGGTCGCTTTATTGCAGGAATTGTTCCACTTCGTTTGTTTGTTGACCGCTGATTTATTGTGTCTCCGTTCCGCCATACGTCATGTTTGTATTGATGTTTTTGCCGGCTTGCTTTATTCTGCTTTGTGTTTTGTTTGTACATTTTTTCAGTGTTTTATGAAGGCCGGTTGGAGGGGCAGCGACGATCTAGGGTTTTTATTTAGCCCAAGTAAAAGACTTAATCGGTTAGGAAACAATGTGTTTACCGTCGTCGATTACCTTTGTTGTTGTCACGCCAGTCTGAGAAGACAGTCATCCAGTCAAGTATGTATCCTAACCGGAAGCCAGCAATAGACCTGCATCTTGAAAGAATCATATTAATGAGGTTGAACAAAAGATTAGGAAGAATTCCATTGCTTTGTCGTGGAGGGAGACGAATAGCCTGTGAAACATTTTTTTTCTTGACTATTTTATATTTCTCTATCTTTATTTGCTTATTTTTAGATTTCCTTTATATGATATTCGTATTATTTTATGTTGACTGGTATATTTTGTTCACTTCCAGTTCATTCCAGTAGGTTTTATTTCCATAGGTCATAAATGTTAATTGGAAAAGGTTATTACTGTTTCAGTTCATGTCCACATCTGTTTATGTAGATTAATTGGTTGCAATGAGTAATTCTTGGTCACAGAGTTGAATGTTGTTATTATTATTATTATGATTATTATTATTATTCTAAAGGTTCCACAATAATATAATTGTTTAAGGCTCGTGTAAATTAAGAGGAGAGGAAATCACCTAGTTAGAATAACTGCTCTCGTTCCTCATCACCTAGTCTATTTCGGAGCTAACTACCGGTGTTAACAGTCTTCAGTGACTTTTTATTTTGATTTTTAGGTTTAACTCTTTACATTTCATGTTAAATTGCTCATTGTGACTGAAAATGAACCCAGAGTAGGGTTCGAAAGCTTTTATAAATTGTACACGAGCCCTAAACAATTATATTATTGTGGACCCTTTAGAACGTTTATGAACTCTCGTGATAGAGAGTTTTTCTCCCAACTAGATTATTATTATTATTATTATTATTATTATTGTGTGTGTGTGTGGCTGTGATGCCTTCTTCGTAGTTATTGCTGTTTTTATGTGTTCATAAGCCATCTTACGCAAGCCATACAAACTAAAGTAATACAATACGAGTGTCCCTCTTTTTAGATTTTCCTTTCACTTTCTGTTTTATTATTAACAAGGAACTCTTAGTCCCCTGTGTCAATGAGGCTGAAAAGCCCAGCGGACGTCACTGTGGGAACTGGCATCCGTCCAACACTTTCAGTAAGCGAAACTTTTAGAGTGGCCCCCCCAAGACAAGCGTCTCTCGAACTTATCACACGACAAAGGTCACGGGGAGAATGTTGGCTTGTCCTTTGACGGTGGCATTTATTTGTTTGTTTGATTTTTTTTTTTAACCTTTTGTGATGGAATATTTTTAGCGTCGTACTTCATTGTTTCTTTTTTTTTTGAGTGTTATGTTTTTCAATATTATTTTCCGGATTGGTGTATTGTTTTTTTTTTTTTTTTTTTTTGAAATTTGGCTTTGTGTTTGTCTCATAATTTGCCCTGCGCTTTTTTTTTTATATCTTTTCTTGTTTTCATTCTTTAGGACGCAGTATTATGAGAATTTTTGTTGCGTGTTTTTCATTTGTTGTTTTATATTTTGTTATGCCTCTTTCGCTATTTATTGTTGAGGAATAATGATGCTGCTTGAAATTATCATATGTTCAAAATTACCATATGTTCAGTTTGTCCATGTAAGAAAATTGTTCGGTTGTTAAAGTTTTTGTGCTCAGATTTCTATACGTTATGTTGTATTTTCGTTTTCTCTTCTCTTTCGCTCCCGAAGTAGGTAAGGGCATGGCATTATGGCCTTTGTATTCATTTAGTCATAACGGAAATTTTTCAGATGAAAAATTAATTTGGAGACAAGGGGACCTTTTTATAGTAATTCTATCACCATGCCCAATGATATTCCGTCATTTGAGAGCCGGGATCGTGTCCTGCTTATAACTTCTTTCCTTTTAATTCACCTCTTTGCTTATTCTTTCAAGCAGCATTGCCGAGGTCAGTGGGGTTCTCAGTCACTTTCAAGGACCGACACGTAAATCGTCCGGTTGTCGCGTTTTGTTTTGCAAGACACTACAAATGAATTCATAAATAAAAATCGTGATTAATAAGTTAGTATGACAAATTACCTCTTAGAGAAAAGTTTAGGTTAATGATTTTCTTCAAAACAAAAGCGTAGTTGCATTTCAAACAGATGTGTTATCATTATAGATTTTTAAGTATTAAGTCATTGTCACTAGTGGCACATAACAGGCTAGGACGCATACCAGATAGGCCTGGGCCCCAAAAAGAGCCGGAGAAACGCTGGCTGAAATAAAAGCACGAAATTACCAGAACCATCAGCCCTTTTCATCAAAAGAAGAAAGCCTTCTGATATCATGAAACGGAAGCTTCATTTTTCTTTAGCGTTTCAAAGGCTAGAAATGAAAAACTGAAATGTGGAAAAAAAAAAGGGTACTGCATCCCACCAGGATGCCATTATTCATACATTAGCATATAAATGAGACGCGGTTATGGCAGGATTGTCTTGTATGTAGTTCGTTCCCTCATCTTGTTAATGGCGTTCTGAAAGATCAAGACGATGGAAAAGGCATTCGCTTGAAAAATGGAATCCACTTAACGTTTCCATCTGAACTTTTATGGATCATTGGTTGTTTTAAGTGCGTGTTATGTGGTAGAAATGTTGATGGTGATGATGCGGATAATATTAATGATGATGTATACATAATTGTTTGGAACAAGTAAAAACGCATTTGTATTGCTTAAGATTCAATGCATGCAGTATTCCGTAGAAAAGAATGCCTTTATGCTAGAAAAGAAAACATATAAAATGCCAATAACAACGAAAATAAAAGGAGATGAACAAAATGAATTGTAATTGTATATAAATGTATATATCGTATGTGTCTTATAAATAAACACACCTGTCCATGCAAATACTTATGTATATATATAAAAGAAAACATATAAAATGCCAGTAAAAACGAAATTGAAAACAGATAAACAAAATGTAAATGTATATATCGTATGGGTTTTATAAATAAACACACCTGCCCATGCAAATACATATGTATATATGTATAAATTCGTTTCGTCATTTAAAAATGAAAGTGAATAACGACACAGATATTGTTCTGTGTCAGGTTTATTTAGTAAAAAAATTGTAGTGAAAAATGTCAAGAGATTTGGTACAAAGCTGGAGAATTATTTTTGAGCAGTATCATGCTATGCAATTTTTATATTAACCGGTGGTATTGGTGTAGATAATAATATTTTATTAGTACTTGCCAGCACATTTTCATCAAGCCGGGAAATATGACTTTTCTTCATAGTATTTAACTTTTTATGTTTATATTAGCATTAGACACTAATATGTACTTATTATATGGATAATTAATTTTTTTTTACCGAAAAGTATCTACATGTCAAAGTCTTACTTGAAAATTAGGACTTTAATATGAAGTCTGTGGCATCCGTCAGGGCTGAGCTTCTTCTTCTTCTTCTTCTTCTTCTTCTTCTTCTTCTTCTTCTTCTTCTTCTTCTTCTACAGTCGTTTCCGTCAGGCTAGGACATGACTAGGTCACTGGGCTGTCTTTCCTTTCAGTTTCTCGTTGAATGTTGTAAATACCGAGTAAATTTATTTGGTCGATTCAGTGACTTTCTTTCAGTTTACCGTCACGCTGTAGAAGGTTTGCCTTTTGTTTTTCCTGAATCCTGTAACCGTACAATTTCTTTTTCGGGAAGGCACATTTGGAGTGAGTTAAATAAAGGGGGTATAAAATCCTAACCACGGATCACGCTTGAAAAGATATTTCAAGGCTTCTTGCTTCACAAAGATTAGTTTTAAATGGAGACAGGTCATTGAAAGCAAGGAGTAGAGATGAAGCCAGAGAAAACTGTAAGACCTCATCAAAATCGGTTGACCCTCGAGCTTGCGACTTCCACAAGGTATCTGTGGGAGGACGAAGTGTGACGTGCTCAAATGAGGTCGACTGACGTAACTAAAGTAAATTCTGTAGAATCATGACTTGTCGCCTTTGCTTCAGGGCATCAGCATGTTATCACTATTAGCACTGCAGACGGTACTTTTCAAAGGTCTTCCATAGTGGGAGGGACGAAATTGCCTGTTTACCATGGTTGAATAGGAATATTTGGAGGGAGTTAACTTTTTTTGTAATGAGATCAGTGACCTATTTCGATTAAAGTAACTCTTATCACTTTCATTAGTTTAAAGGTTGGCAGAGTAAGTGATAATATTTTAAAGATTCGTCTCGACATTAAGAATGAACTGCAGTAAACTTCACAAGCACATTTTTATGAAATATGAGTCGTTTGTTTTTCAATGCAGTAATAATTATGTCAATAATATTATTACCAATGGTATATATTTTTACGAAACTCACATGGGAAAGGTAAAAGCTCGTGAGTCTCACAACAAAGAAGGGATAAATCAGACGCCAAAATCGATTGAAACAGTTCAGTAAGTAACTGAATCTCACTAAAAACTACTTTTGTCGTTAATACTGATAATTAGTATGTCATTAACTTTTTTAAGATTTATGAATGAAGTAATTATGGGTTGCAGTGCTGTAATAATGTTTATATATACTTGTTTAGTGAATTGTTCACTGTGCGTATTTATATTTTTTCTCCTCAGCGTTTGAGCCAACTTTAATTTCTAACTTTAATCGATTTGATATATTTGTATATATATATGTATAATATATATATATATATATATATATATATATATATATATATATATATATATATATATGTATGTATGTATGTATGTATATATATAGATAAATAGCTAGATATATATATGTATATATACATATACACACACCTATATATATACATATATATATATATATATATATATATATATATATATATATAGAGAGATATATATATATATAGAGAGAGAGAGAGAGAGAGAGAGAGATGTGTTAATGTGTGTGCGTGCGTGCGTGCTAGCGTCTGTGTTTGATTTATTGGTTTATATATTCGTTTGCTATATTCTTCAGCAATTAAGTGCTCCTCATCTGCTCACTGTTGTTCTTCAGAGGGACAGGCAGGCAGTCTGTCCATTGGAACCTTGTCTTGCACAGTGCGCATGCGCTCACATTTTGAAAATTAATAACGGCAACGGACTGTGGATTCTCCGGCTTAATAAGCCGCATGGCCAGATTGCATGCAAAAGGAATGTTAGTTGAGGGACGCGAGTTAATTGTGTTATTTACACTGCTGAATTACAACCTGCTAAAACGTATCTGGATTCAGGGCTGCGTTAGTGAATTATTTTTTTCCTCCTTTTTCTTTATAGTATTAAACCTTTTATTGCCGTTTCGCACGCTAGGCCAGAGTAATGAAGAAAGGCCCGTTGTAATGGATTGACCTTAAATTGTAATGCCTGGAAGATGTGTGTGCTTGTTAATTGAAGCCGTGCTTTTAGCTTTGTTTAATGGACGATGATACTGCGTCGCTTAGTCTGTTTATACATACATACATGTTATATATATATACACGTATACATGTGTATGTATATATATACATATATGTATATAAATATAAATACGTATGTATGTATATACAGTATATTGTATGTGTATATATATATGTGTATATTGTGTATATATACATTTATTTAAATTTAATATTTCGATTGTAGTCAACGCTTGCTTGTCATGACAGATTTAATACTTTATTACGGTTATTAACTTGCGATAATATAAATGATAAATATATATATATTATATATATATATATATATATATATATATATATATATATATATATATATATATGTATGTAAATAAAAGCAGTCATAACTTTGTAATCATGAAAAAAATTAAGTTTAATATAAAATAGGCTAATATTTTATTACTATCAACTCTGCCGTCATAACACTTACAACTAACTACATTGGCATTTTTTCCGTCTGTAAACGCGCCCCGCTATGTATACTTGAACTTTTCACATTTTTCCGTTACGGTTGAAAGCTTTTGTGCTTGAGGTACTTGTTGTGGCTTCAGATTTCTGGGGACCAAAGGTCTTTCGTGCTAACCACAACGGAACTTTACAGGTGCCGTCTGTGTGATTATGTTTTATTTTTCACAAAATCATATATATAAAAAATATATATATATATATATATATATATATATATATATATATATATATATATATATATATACATATATATATGTGTAAAAGTAATATGTATTTATGTGTGTATGTATATATATATACACACAGTAGTGAGTGTAGTTAAACCACTCTGTAATGGGTTTCCCCCTTTGATTTTAGAGAAATTTTGTGTATATATACTGTGTATACATATATATATGTGTGTTTGTGTATGTGTGTGTTTGTTTGTATGTATGTGTGTATATATATATACACTTACATACATACATATATATACACGCACACACGCGGATAGCTGTGAGTGTAATTAAGCTACGTTGTAATGGGTTTCCCCCTTTGATTTTAGAGAAATTTTGTAATACACTGAATTGTTAAAAGTTCCCGATCAATTAATGTAACTTCGATTTTGAATTAAGATTTCTTGTCAGTGATGATAATCTACTTGCAGAATTGTTAACTTTGTAAATAATTAATTGATTAAGGATTTGTAATTTACTTTTCGATGCTTCATTAAGCATATATGTAGGATA
>NC_089757.1:21065764-21085764 GCF_040412425.1 Macrobrachium rosenbergii
TTCTCTAGTGTACCTATGATTTAGCCTGCTAGTGTATCTCTCATTTTCCTTAGCCTCCTTTGTCTCCGTTTATTGATTCGCTTCCACGCTTCCATTCTCCATGCTTCATTTCGCTCTGAGTGTCTTTCGTAACCATAAGTAGTGACTCCTCTTGCGCCACACGGCTCATTGTCTCCGCTTGTTTTGGCGCAGCGAGGCATTTTAATAGCTGCAGCGATAAAAAAAAATATCTGTGTTAAAATATAATTATTCTTCCTGTTATTCACTTTAATTTGTTGCTTTTTCTGCCAGTTTGTCGTGTGGCCCAGTTCTTTGTTTTTGGTATTTTTTTTTTCCTTTAGAAAAATGTGGTATGTGTATAGAATACACACACACATACACACACGCACACATATATAGTTTGTGTATGTAAATATGCAGATATGAAATCTTGCTATTAACAGTGAAAATATGGATTATATATATACTGTATGTGTGTGTATGTATGTAATATATTTATATATATATATATATATATATATATATATATATATATATATATATATATATATATATATATATATATATATATATATATATATTTATTTATTTATTTATTTATTTATTTATATACACACATTTATATATAATGTGTGTTCACATATACATATAAGGAATCTTGCAGATAACAGTGAAGACGAAAAATGTCCATTTAATTAAAATAATGGAGATAGAATTGTATCATATCTTTGATAGTATCGTCTCCCTTTTCAGATAATGGCTTTGATAGTGTGTGGGAATTTTTTTCTTTTAGAAGAGAAAATTCCAAATCGCTGGCAATTTTGTGATAATGGGTAAATTAGGATTAAGGATCTGGGTTTTATAATTGTCCAGATTAATTTAAAGTATTCTCTCTCTCTCTCTCTCTCTCTCTCTCTCTCTCTCTCTCTCTCTCTCTCTCTCTCTCTCTCTCTCTCTCTCTCTCCTTGATTAGATTTTGTTTAGTTTTTCCTGTTTTTTACCGTAGCCTCACGGGAACTATTATTAATGTTGTTTTGACTTTTTCTCTTTTATTTTGTAAACTGGTAATTATGATCTTTATTTTATCTTGTAAAATTTAGCGTCCTTTGTGTTAGACAGAAAAATTTTCATCACAGTTAAGACTTTCATAAAAAAATTATTCGTATAAAGCGTTGTGTCGTTGCTCAACAAATTTGTTAGCTGCTTCACTGACTTTATCACTCTGTTCTTCGCTGACTTTATCACTCTGTTCTTGACTGACTTTATCATTCTGTTCTTCGTTGACTTTAACATTCTGTTCTTCACTGACTTTATCACTGATCTTCACTGACTTTATCACTCCGTTCTTCAATGACTTTATCACTCTGTTCTTCACTGACTTTATCAATCTGTTCTCTATCATGAATGGGTTTCGATTAGTCAAAGTGCGTTACCAGAAGAAAATTGTTCGATTATGGATATTAGCCGGTACAGCTGAGACGGACAAGGACCATAATACCTTTTTACGGCTCAGATAAGCTTAGTGCATATAGCACTTTTTTTTTCTTACTGTAGGGAATGCCCTCTTAATTTACATTCCTAGCTACGTGACAGACGTTCCCTTTCTGTCCCACCTCTTTTACAGATTACACCTTCTTATGTTGCAACCTAAGCTCAGAAAAGCAGTATATACCTTTCGACTCCAGAGGCGAAGAAAACACGCAGTTGTGATTGTTGATTAGAGGTGGCTTGGGCAAGGCAATCTTGCTGAGCTATTGAATATCCGCGATAATGATGGATGATGGTTCCTCAAAATTGGGTTTGCTCTGTATTAGTTGTGTTCGGGACGGATATTATTTATGGTGGTCTCCGGTCTCTCATTTGACCTACGTTCCTTGATCTGGCTGACCAGTGATAGGCCGATGCTTCAACCCATGCGTTTTGCTCCTTCGAATTGGGACACATTTTAAAAGGTGTCAAGAGAAGGGTGTTGTTGGGAAAAGGTCATTTGGACGTCACACAGTGATGAGCTCGAAATCAAGGTCAGGAAATCTCTCTCTCTCTCTCTCTCTCTCTCTCTCTCTCTCTCTCTCTCTCTCTCTGTATTTGTTAATTTTTGTTTATTTTTTCAATGTTTTTACCATACCAAGCGGGAACTAATTGTTATTTAATCGTTTTTTATTTTTTCTTGTAACAGGTAATCATGACCTCTATTTAGTCTTTCATGAAAACTTTTGCATAAATTTTTTAGAAGAATATTTTCATCAACGTAGACACAAAAAGTTTATGAATTTTGTTGGTCAATTGGTTTGCTAGTTACCTCGCTGCTCTTACACAGATTTGAAGCTCCCTAACCTTCTAAATCGTGAACTAGTTTCCAGGCTGCCTTTGGGAGCAAGAGTTTATGCTGGCAAAACGCACTCTCTTATCTGACATTTCATGTGTCATTTAAAAGGTTTTAAAAAGGAAAGTCTGCCTTATTTTGGAAAGAATGGTCCAGTAACACATTTTCATGGTAGCTAGCAAGGTTGTGGGAAGGCATGTCTGTCCTGGTCATTTTACCAAAAAAAGTTAATGAAGATGGACGAAATATAAGTAATCAATCTGTGAAGACCTCTTTCTTGCCATGATAAGCTTTTGGGGCCGTTCGTGAACGCGCGTTATCAGAAGAAAATGATGGGATTATGGATATTAAAACCCCTACACCCGAGACAGAATAGGACCATAATACCTTTTTTACGGCCCAGATAAGCTTAGCGAATATATATATATTTTTTTTTACCATTAGAAATGCCCCTTATTT
The DNA here is from genome assembly GCF_040412425.1 of Macrobrachium rosenbergii. Classification (NCBI taxonomy): domain Eukaryota; kingdom Metazoa; phylum Arthropoda; class Malacostraca; order Decapoda; family Palaemonidae; genus Macrobrachium; species Macrobrachium rosenbergii. The sequence goes on from NC_089757.1 coordinate 21,068,547, forward strand.
TACATTCCTTGACGTCATAACACACGTTCCCCTTCCTTTTCCCACCTTTTACAGATTACACCTTCTTATATTGCAGTCTGGGTTCAGAAAGCAATGTCTAAAGTTGCCGAAGGAAAAGGAAATACGCAATTATGATTGTTGATTAGAGGTGGCCGGCAAAGCAATCTTCCTGAGCCATTGAATATCCGCGATAATGATGGATGATGGTTCCTCAAAATTGGGTTTGCTCTGAATTTGTTGTATTGGTGGTCTCCGGTCTCTCATGCACCCGCGTTCCTTGATCTAGCTGACCAGTGATATGGCCGATACGTCAACCCATGCGTGTTGCTCCTGCGAAATGGGGCACTTTTCAAAGGTGGGAAGAAAAGTGTGGTGGGAGGAATAGGGTCATTAGGACGTCACACAGTCATGAGCTGGAAATCAAGGTCAGAGGAATGTCGATAAACTGCGCTCTCTCTCTCTCTCTCTCTCTCTCTCTCTCTCTCTCTCTCTCTCTCTCTCTCTCTCAACAGAGAGCGGTGGTAATGGTAGACGAGAATAAGGACTTTAGGATGCAACATAGTTGTGAAATCAAAATCGAGGTCAGAAGATTCTCTCTCTCTCTCTCTCTCTCTCTCTCTCTCTCTCTCTCTCTCTCTCTCTCAACAGAGAGCGGTGGTAATGGTGGTGACGAGAATAAGGACTTTAGGATGCAATATTTGTGAAATCAAAATCGAGGTCAGAAGATTCTCTCTCTCTCTCTCTCTCTCTCTCTCTCTCTCTCTCTCAACAGAGAGGGTGGTAATGGTGGTGACGAGAATAAGGACTTTTAGGATGCAACATAGTTGTGAAATCAAAATCGAGGTCAGAAGATCTCTCTCTCTCTCTCTCTCTCTCTCTCTCTCTCTCTCTCTCTCTCTCTCTCAACAGAGAGCGGTGGTAATGGTGGTGACGAGAATAAGGACTTTAGCTTGCAACATAGTTGTGAAATCAAAATCGAGGTCAGAAGATTCTCTCTCTCTCTCTCTCTCTCTCTCTCTCTCTCTCTCTCTCTCTCTCTCTCTCTGTACTTAATGAAGCACTGAATAAATAATAAAATGTTCCAGAAAAACATATGAAAAGCTTCCAAATTAGAAAAATGCTCGTTGTCATATGTTTTACTTTGGTAACTAATATTAAATGTACTAAACAAATGATGCGCTTTGAAGAAAAACTTTTTTTTATCATTTGTTTTAATCTGCGATTAAAAGCAGTTTTAAATTAAAACTGCAAAAGTTTTGAATTATTTCTGGAACTTAAAAATTTCGAACAAAAATTGCTGAATGACGTTGTTGCTCATATCAGTACTTGGTATGTAAGCTTCAAGTTCACATATTTCAACAAGGACGAGACTGGCTTGAAAAAGTAACCTCCTGTTACATGGAGAACTCTTTTGAGAGTGATGAAAGCAACATAAACAGAAATTGCTGTTCATATACGCTAAGAATGTGTCATTTCAGTGGTCTGGGGTCTCTGTTGACCTGGAATAGGTAGTGTTCCCGATTCAGTGGAATTAGTTGGATGTTAGATGTTACGCCGAAATGAACAAGGCGTTCCGCTTTGCAGGAAAAGTCATTTGGTCTAGATAAACTTGAATATTCGGGGTCTTAATTTATTTGGAAAACCCAAGTCATCCCTGCTTACATAAATTAAACGAAAGATTTTTAATATTGTGAAATAATCAAGGTGTTCATATCGTTCCCTAAAGTGGCCAAATGGTATAAGTTTGTATAGTATTGTCAAGGGGTCCATGTGGAATTGTCGGGGGCTCAAGATTTTCTTGCCATAGGTAAGGTTTTCATATTTATAATAGTCAAGTCTCTGTATTGTCCTGAGGTAGTAATGGGATCCATATTTACCTGTAATTGTAAGGGGTTGAATATTGCCTTGCTTGGTTTAAGAGCCACGATTTACTTTATATGTAATAACCAAAGGACCCTTGTTTGCCTAAGATAGTGTTCGCTGGGCCTATGGACATCAAAGTGAAACCACAGTAAAGAAATAAATAGCATTGTCACAGAGGCTCTCTCTGCCGCACTTCGTTGGAAGCGATAGTGATGATAAATATTGAAACGAGAAAATTACAAAATTTTCCTAAAATACCGATTGAATCCATGTTTACTTAAAATTTTAAGATTTTCGGTGAATTCTTATTTATTTGAAATAGTGGATTCTTACGTATATGAAAGAGACAAACTGGTGATTAAGTTACTGGGAAGGCAAGTTTTTCTAATATAAACAAGTTTGTTAAAGGTTTGTCTTTTGTTCGAAGTGACCAGGGTTGATGATCTACTGAGGAGGTTCCAACTTAACTTAAGGGTCGACCAGTTTGTCAGTCCTTTACATAGTTCACTTCCAGAATGTTCAGTTCTGTACATTTTTAGTTTTCTGTAAAAGAAAACTATTGTGCCGGTTTTGTCTGGTCCGTCTGCACTTTTTTCTGTCCGCCCTCAGATCTTAAAATTACTGAAGCAAAGGGCTGCAAATTGTTGCTGACGTCCACCTTCCAATCATCAAAACATACAAAATTGCAGCCCTTTAGCATCAGAGGCTTTTTTTTGTTTTATATAAGGCCAGTTAGCCATAATCGTTTTCTGGCAACGATATAGCCAGCCACCACTGGCCATTGGTGCCTTCATGGGTCGCAGCTCATACAGTAAGAGTACCAGGCCACCGAGAGATCTATTTTCGGTGGCCTTTGATTATACGTTAGCGGCTGTACAGAAAACTCGATTGCGCCTAGGAAACTTCGGCGCACTTTTTACTTGTTTCTGTGCTTCCGGATTTGCTTGCCTTACTTGTGCTCGACCTGTTTTCACTCGAGAGGAAAGGTCGACTGACTCGGTATCCTTGCATTGACCGTGCTTGATTTTGGGAACCATGTCTTTTGTTAGTAAAAGACACAGTAGGCTACCATTTAAAAAAAAAAATCTCTTATATTTGATAAGCTGTGACCCTTCTGCCTCATAGTTGGGACCGTCTTTGTGGATCAGAAGTTCTTAACAGTTTTGGCATGCGTGTCACTTTCGCAGTAATGTTTGGATGCTTAGTGTATTGTTGCGATAGCAATTTGAACTACCTCTCCGACATAATCTTCAATTGTGAAACAGAAGTGCCGTGCTTAATTCTTTTAACTCTCATTTTTCATACCTTTCCACGTACAAATTTCTTAAAGACGACCGGTGATTAAATTTTTAAAGACATGTTGCAAAGAAAACTCGGGTAGGCTCCATACTCTCTCTCTCTCTCTCTCTCTCTCTCTCTCTCTCTCTCTCTCTCTCTCTCTCTCTCTCTCTCTCTCTCTCTCACACAAGGTTTACAAAGAATAAAAAGTAAAGAATAATATAGATAAACGTAAAAGCAGCCTTCGAATTTGACATCTCATCGCTATAGCTAGAATCAACAAAAATCCAGGTGATTATTCTGCTCGTTCAGCATCCCATTCCTTAAGCCCAGATAACCATCCATATCCCCCTTTCCTCTTCCACTGCGCCTTCTGGTTTTATCCTCCTCCTCCTCCTCCTCCTCCTCCTCCTATTCCTATTCCCCTCTATCAAGAGCAGCAACCTCCATTCCCCCCTCCCCCATCTCGTCTAGAACTTTTATATGCACTTTTCAAAAGGCCATATTGTGTCTCTCTCCTAGAGTAATATTAGCTGCGGTTGCTGGTCCGTGTTTTATACAAAAAAGAAAAAAAAACGCCTTTGGTTCTGTACCTAGGGAGTGTGTGTGACTTATTGATGCTTACCCGAATTTTTCCCCGTTTTTTTAAAGGTTTCTTTTCAGCTTAGAAAGATAGTCCCCGTTCCCATTCTTTCAAACTCCCGGATTGGCAGGTTACGATTTTTAACCATAGTTTTTCATTTTTATTTTTATTTATTTTCTTTTACTGACAGGTGATATATCTGTGATTGGTTCTACTCCTGATATTTTATATTCGTTTATATATTTTTTGTTACATAGTGATAATACGTTTCATCGAAAATAATTGCTGCATCAGCAGAGTTAATTTTGTAATTAACTTCTCTATTCTGTAATTAACTTTCTTTGGTTTATGCTTCACTTTTGCAGAAAGAAGACCAATAGGGGAAATAAAGAAAGTAATGTATAAAAACAACTTCACAGATGCAGCCATATTTTTCAATGAAACCTGTTTGAAAGAGGTCTCCTTCCCAAAAACAGTAGTAATGATAGTTTTTATGGTATAAACTTTGGTTCTATAGCGTTTGTTTGATCAGAATCCTTTGTTTTTCCGGCAACTAATCTCAAACTGTTTCGAAATTCAGTGCCAGGCAGTATTTTAGTAAAACATTGAGTAAAACATTGTTATACTGTATTATTTCTTTAGCTTAAGTTTTGTGCATTTTAGAATTGTTGATCATTTATGGAACAGATTTTAACTTGATTTTTTATATAAAGGTTTTCTACACTTTTTCGGCACTCTTCACTTACTCTGTGAATTCATTCATTCTGTTTACATAAACTTTTTTGCAAGTCTTTCTGTGTCCTATTCCTTTTGTTTATTTTTTTCGGGTACCCTTTGCGCTCCCTTGCCTATTTTATTTTATTTTTTTCTTTACTTTCTGTGTTTTGTGTTTTCTTTCTTTTTAGTTCTTGTTGTTTTCTCCATTTAAAACGTTTGTTCTTGTTTTATTCTCAAGTGTTTTCTGTTCTCTTATTTCCTGGTTTTACATATAATGCCAAAGAGATTTTTGTTGTCATTTATCACGTTTGTCTAAACTTTCTTGATATTCGGATCTGGATCTTATGTGAAGTATTACATACCCGTCCTGATATATTAGTATTTGTGCTGTGCCCAACCACCATGGGGCATTAAGAATATTTTGCTCATACTTGTAGCCTTCGCCAAGTGAAGAGCCTCTAAAATTCTTTTCGAGGGTTGCCAAAGTGTGTTAACCTTGAAAGTCTAGATGGAAGTCCGGTTTTGCACTTATTACTGTGTTGATTTCATATGATTTTTCACTATGTGCATTACACCCATGCTATTACCCCTTCTGTTTTTATTCCGTGAGTCTCTCTCTCTCTCTCTCTCTCTCTCTCTCTCTCTCTCTCTCTCTCTCTCTCTCTCTGCTTCAAATGCACCTCCATTCTTCATAGATGGAGTTTTTGAAGCAAAATTACTCTTATTCATACTTTTTTTATGGAGCTCGTAAATGCTAATTTCTCTCATGCCTGTTAGTCTTTTTTCTGTCAGTATTTAGAATCTTTAGAATTTGATTCTTCCATCTGTGTTCTTAAGCTGTTTGAACAAAAATTACTGCTCATGGTGGGCGAGCGAGTAATGACGTATCACCCCTTTCCTCGATGCACTTCCTCCAACTCTCTTCACCAACACTACAGCCTTCTCCTCTTCCAACTCTCTTCACCAACACTACAGCCTTCTCCTCCCCCAACTCTCTTCACCAAGAGTTGGAGGAGAGAAGGCTATAGCCTTCTCTCCTCCAACTCTTTTCACCAACACTACAGCCTTCTCTGATCTTGTCTCCTGAGACTTCGGTGCTTAGAACTTTCTTCCTAATCATTTATATTTTATTGCCGTAGGCCTTATGCTTCACAGAGACGGTTCAGGGCAAAAGAGCTCTTCCTAGTTTCTTCTTCCCTCCCTTCATTCGTTATTTTCATACTGCATTCTTCATACAGTATTCATGCAATATTTTCATACGGTATTCTTCATACATTATTCTTCATACGGTATTTTCATGCAGTATTCTTTATACTATATTTTCGTAGAGTATTCTTCATACAGTATTTTCGTACCGTATTCTTCTTACACTGTTCTAAGCACAGTATTTTATTCGGTATTCGAATGATATTCTTTCTTTGGTTGTAAATATAACCAGAATTTTCCCAGTTCAAGGACTTCACAGTATCAGTCCTTGGGACCAGTGCCTGAGAGGTTTTACTCAGGTCAGGTTATCGAGAGCTTGAGATGTGCCTGCTTTGGCCCTGAATGATGAGTAATGACCTTTGTTTTTATTGTGAACTTTCTGTTGAAAACGGTCTCTGTGACAAGGGAAAAAAAAACAAACTGCTGGGGTACCAAAAGGAGAGTGTTAGGGGGTGGGGGAAGGGGGATATCTCTCCAGCCAAACGAAGATGAATAGGGTTGAACCAAAAAATCAACATTCCTAAGTAATTCGTTTATTAAGAGGGCCAAAGCAGGCAGATAGGCTCAAGCTCTAAATACCCTGAGTTGAATAAAACCTCTGAGACACTGGTCCCAAGGAGTGATAATGTGAAGTCCCTGAACAGGGAATATATATATATATATATATATATATATATATATATATATATATATATATGCTGTATTTGCGTTACTATATGTACACTGTATACATATGGCCATTAGAAATTATATTCATAAGGTTGCGTATTTTAAAAAAAAAAATTTTGTAGCGGAAACAAAATTCACCTGTACCCTTTGTAGATAATTTTGTATACAAACAGCGATATAGGCCGAAAATGTTTTTCTAGCAATGAATGACTTTACCGTAAAGGCGCCCAAAAATAGTTCTAGGATTTATGGCCTATTATTTACCTGCTCCTCTGAAGAAAAAAAAAAATAAAGCCGTTAAACATTAGCAAAATAATACATTAGTCAAACTGGAAAAGAGAGAGAGAGAGCTAAAGAGAGATAGAGAGAGCTAAAAATTTTATATATGCCTATTTATTATTATTATTATTATTATTATTATTATTATTATTATTATTATTATTATTATTATGTATATACGTACATCCATCCGGGACCGAGCGAACGGCCCATTAACGTGTTAAACAAGCTTCTCTAAACTAAAAAAATCAAGAAAACAGAGCTAACGGAAGAGAAATATACGAAGAAAAATCCCACATAAATGGAGACAACGAAAAGATCAGTAGATGTAAAAGAAATTAAGAAACAGCAAAGAAATTAAGCCAATGGAATGACTCCGTCGTATCTTTTCTGGCATCGTCAGCAGCTTGTCACCAGAATTTGGAAACTTCATAATTTTATATAAATACAGTATCGAAGTTAATGCAATTGTTAGGGTCACACAAGGACGCGCATGCGTTTTTTTTTTTATTATTATTAAAAGATGAAGCTGGACTTGTATCAGCACGGGCTCTTGCTCACCAAGAGCCGCCCGGAAGGTTGTGGGCTACTTAACTTTTTTTTAGTTTTCTGTAAAAGAAAACTATTGTGGCGGCTTTATCTGTCCGTCCGCGGTTTTTCTGTCCGCCCTCATATCTTAAAAGCTACGGAGGCCAGAGGGCTGCAAATTTGTATGTTGATCATCCACCCTCCATTCATCAAACATACCAAATTGCTGGCCTGTAGCCTTGGTAATTGTTTTTATCTTATTTAAGGTTAAAGTTAGCCGTGAACGTGCGTCTGGGAAGCTATACTAAATGCCACCACCGGGCCATGGCTGAAAGTTTCATGCAGCATTATACACTGTACTGAAAACTCGATTGCGCCAAAGAAACTTCGGCGCATTTTTTACCTTGTTTTAATTGGAATTGCCTTATAGGCACTGGCCTATGTGTGGCATCGTGGTATCTGAGCTAACTAAGGAATCGGAAGCCAAGAGTCATAGTGAACTGGTTATGAAAGAATGGATTCCGTTGGGGAGGGGTAGTGCCGTGAGTGCACCTCATGCGGTGCACTGTAGGCATTACGTAAGGTTCTTTGCAGCGTCCCTTCTGCCCCTAGCTGCAACCCTTTTAATTCCTTTTACTGTACCTCCGTTCATATTCTCTTTCTTCCGTCTTACTTTCCAATCTTTCCTGACTGTTGATTCACAGTGCAACTGCGAGTCTTTCCTCCTGTTACACGTTTCAAACCTTTTTACTGCCCCGTTTCCGTTTCAGTGCTGAATGACCTCATAGGACCCAGCGCTTGGCCTTTGCCTAAATTCAATATTCTGTTCTTCTGTAAAACAATGGGATAACAACAAAAAGCACGGAACGAAAGAACGCCGTAAGAGAGATAACACGAGGATGAAAAAACACTGCCTCTCTCCAAACATATCAGAGGAAGGCGAAATCCAAAAAAGAGAGAGAGAGAGAGGAGAGAGAGAGAGAGAGAGAGAGAGGGAGGAGGAGGAGGAGGAGGATTCACACTGAAAAATAAAACGATACTCTATAAGTCGGCTTTAATCAAGAAAAGAGTAAGAAGAAGAAAACGGAAGATTTAAAGCGTAAAAGCAGGGAAATACCGAAAGAATGAGAATTTAGGACGTAAAAGCGAAAATCAGATGGAAGAAAAGCTGTGTGGCGAACTGTACGATACGACCACTATTTGAGTTTTGAAAGTCAAAACACGGCCGTAACTCTCTCTCTCTCTCTCTCTCTCTCTCTCTCTCTCTCTCTCTCTCTCTCTCTCTCTCTCTCTCTCAGAAGAAGAAGAAGAGGAAGAGGAAGAAGAAGAAGAAGAGGAAGAAAAAGAACTGTAAAAGATTTCCAAGAAAACAGGTTTGAGTAAATATACTTATCAGTCCAGGTTGGTTTGGGTATGAGTACGGCCTCCAAGGATAAGAGGCGGTGGTGACTCTTATGTACAGACAGACAGACCGGAAGACCAACAGACAGACAGGTATCATTACGTGCCTTTAACAGAGAGAATGTTTATGATTATGTGAAGAATTTGGCCAGTATCTGAGTGCATAATTTCTTATCCGGAATATAATGATCAACTTAAGTGCCGAAAGGTAATTTTCATCACCATGCTGAGACGAATGCTGTGTCGCTTGTATACATAATCATACACACACACATACGTACATGCCTACATACATACATACACATACATATACACACACAAAACTTACATATATATATATATATATATATATATATATATATATATATATATATATATATATATATATATATATATGATTGTGTTGTGAGTGTGTTGAAGAGTCCCAGTTCCTGCGTACATCTTTCACGGAGGCTTATATCAAGGAGTAGAAGTCCATGCGAAGTTTTCTCCTTTACGTCAGATGATTTTTTCATGACAGGTTCCCCTTTAAAACATTCTCTCTCTCTCTCTCTCTCTCTCTCTCTCTCTCTCTCTCTCTCTCTCTCTCTCTCCATGGAATGTATAATTATTTTCTTTGTCGGAGAAAATTTTGAATAGCGCTGCTAATTTAACTTTATTTTTTAGTTTTCTGTAAAAGAAAACTGTTGTGCCGGCTTTGTCTGTCCGTCCGCACTTTTTCCTGTCGGCACTTTTTCTTTCCGCCGTCAGATCTTAAAAACTACTAAGGCTAAAGGGCTGCAATTTGGTATGTTCATCATCCACCCTCCGATCATCAAACATACCAAACTGCAGCCCACTAGCCTCAGTAGTTGTTATTTTAATTAAGGTTAAATGTAGCCATAATCGTGCGTCTGGCAACGATATAGGCCAGGCCACCACCGCCCCGTGGTTAAAGTTTCATGGGCCGCAGCTCATACAGCATCATACCGAGACCAACGAAAGATAGATCTATTATCGGTGGCCTTGATTATACGCTGTACAGGAAACTCGATTGCGACGGTGAAACTTCGGCGCATTTTTTTCCTTGTTTTATTTTGCTTCCACTCGAGTGGGATGAAAGAGTAAAAGTACAAAATTGGATGGAATATCTCAACGCAGTGTGATCTTTTTCTTTTGAGGCAGCGGCAAGAGGCCGAGTGACCTTCATTTGAGATTCTCTTACAAGCTACTGTTCCGTTTCAAGAAGGAGTTTTATAAGAAAAAGAGCGTGACTTCTCTCTCTCTCTCTCTCTCTCTCTCTCTCTCTCTTCTCTCTCTTCCTTAAGATGATATCTTTACTGTCTTGAAAACAGTCGATTACGAGTAAGATGATTTTTGTGTATACATATATATATATATATATTAGCAGATATATATATATATATATATATATATATATATATATATACTGTTTTCTTGTGATAAGTGGATTTATATAAACTGTGTAAGGAGATTTATTTTGATGTAATAAGTGACCGATGAAAGATTTAGATGGGATATAATTCAACTATTCATTGAGATAAATATTTATTTGGCATTTTTAAGTGAATTTGATTAAAGTGCGAGTTGTTTATGTTTATATTTTTGTATTTGATATAATTACTAGTTTACTAGATTTCCCACCCCTTCCTTTTACCTACAGAATCTCAGCTCACCTCTTGTTTAGCTTGATACCAAAGAGCTGTTCCTTCGTGACCTCCTTCAATAGTGTGAGATTATTTTTTATTTATTTTCATTGAAAGAATGTGTTTTATCATCTGCTTCGGCATACAAAAGGTATCTGAAATATTTATTTATTGGTTTTCGGTCTTTTCAAAGATGGTCTATTGAGGAATTGAGTAGTTCTTGAGTCTGTTATTATAGAAATATATTTTATAGTTGTTGCTGTTGGCGGATGTATTTGCTGAATAAATGACTTTTATTTGTATGCAGTATTCATGTTGTGTTAGGTAATCAATCCTTTACTGTAAAAGAGTCCGCTTTCACTCTGCCAACAGATGGCAGCGTACCATCTGAAATGAATCCCCTGTTAGTAAGATGGTTAAATTCGAATATGCAACAATAATATTCGAACAGTTGAAGAGTGGGATCTAGTACCATTTTTATGTCAAAATATAAAATCTCCGCAGAGAGCCTTGGAGAGCCGGAGCGGCTTCCCGAAAGTTCATTATAACTTCTGATATGTTTTGACAGAATAATTTCCCTCTTCGCTGCACTATTCATAGTATAATGTGTCATTATGAAAGCTGTCAACACTGAGTGATATAGACTCACGACAATATGACACTGGTTGAACTTGAACCGTTTCATTCAGTGTTGATGGTCTGGAGGTTATCACTTCTCTATTTTAGGAGTGGGGGACTGGCCCTGATTTAGAGTTTGAGATATCTGTAATGTCGAAGTAATAACTAGTAAAAGAATGAGATGCATGTGGAAAAAAAATGGGAAGCGTATGTAAAAAATGGTTTAGAAATGTAAACTCCGTTCTCTGTCTCTGCTTCCATGAAAGTGATTTTCAGTTTGCCTTAGTTGGCTAAGAAATAGATCTCTTATTTGAGCACATGAAATTATTTAAATACATCAAGGCTTTTATGTTATCATTGAATGATCACCTCGTATATTTTTTCCCATTTAATGATGGTTAAGAAGTATTCATAATTATGATCATTATTAACAATGCATACATAATATTAAAATTGACAGTAAGATAAGAGAGGGTCGAGACAGCAAGTTCCTAACCTTGGGACTTTATGTACCGCCCCGAGGCTGGGATCGTTGTACCTTCGTTCTGCGTACTTATATGGTGAACAGTTGTGAAACTTGATGTCCCCGGGCTGGACGGCGGCAAATCTAAACGTGGAGTCTTTCCTGTTGACTGTTTGTTATTTGTATGTGACTGCAAACTGTGCATTATTATTATTATTATTATTATTATTATTATTATTATTACGAGCTTGTTGGCGCGCTACACGCGCTGGAACTCGGCGCTGCTGTCTCCCCTATCCTTCCGATCTCCTACCTACCCCGCCCCTTCCTGGGACGGACAAGCATGTTTGCCGGAGGGTGGATGTCTCTCCTACCCTCCAGTTCCCTTACCTACCCCGCCCCCACCCGTGGTGGACAAACTGGTTTGCAGGGGGTGGGTGGCTGTGTCATGTCTCCCCTACTGTCATCCGTGGGACGACAAACAAGATCCACTCGGATTTTATTATTATTATATTATTATTGTTGTTGTTGTTGTTGCTGTTGTTGCTTATCTGAATGTGTACATGTTCTTATTGGTTGACCCAGCAGATGATGCCATCAGCTGGCCTCTACAGTTTCTTTTATTATGCCCATATATAATTTCTGGCATTTGTAGAACAGTTTCTTTGCAGTTCATTTTGAAGGTTATGTTTAGTGATATATTTTTTTATTTATTGTAATGAATGGAAGTAAAGGCATCTCAAAGGAAGCAAGTTAATTGCGGATATCGTTTGCACTATTTCCCAGTATCTATCATCGTAATTAATGGGAAACAAAATCACGAATCCACCAAAAGGAAATGAGCTAATGCTTAAATCTGTTCAGTATAGAAACTGGAAAAAAATAATAATGCAAGATTACATAATATATACTTCTCAGCGACGTTTGGTTGCTACACTCAGAAAAAGTTAAGTATACCTTAGTTTTACCAGGCCACTGAGCTGATTAACAGCTCTCCTAGGGCTGGCCCGAAGGATTAGACTTATTTTACGCGGCTAAGAACCAGTTGATTACTTAGCAACGGAACCTACAGCTTATTGTGGAATCCGAACCACATCATAGCGAGAAATGAATTTCTTACACTCAGAGATCACGGGCGAACGCCTATTGGTGCAGTATGTCAGAATGTTGATCCATTAACATCGTTATGATTCGGCCTCGTAAAATGACCCGAAGGGGGAAAAAAAGTCCGAGAAAAAGGAGTCGAACGCAAAGCCGACAGATCGTACGGGGATAATAGCCAATTCGGGTTCATTTCGGTGGTCCTTTGTGAAGCCCAAATGAGGTTGAGATGAGAGGAGACGCTAAAGAATGAAGATTAGGCTGAAATGCCATCCGAGAACGGGATAGCCTTAAGTGTTTCGTTTATGAATGTCAGATGTGCGCGCGGACGCGCGCGCGCCCTTTTTACCAAAACTGAAATTGCTTGATTAAGCATGTTTGATTTTGGTTAGCCGGACTGTAGGAATTTTAAGTACAGTTATGGACGAAATTCCAATTTTATTTTTTATTTGAGAAAAATTGTGTACTGTATATATATGAGGGGGACTTTATAATTGTACATTATAATTTCTTTATAAGCTTGGTGTGTTTTTAGTATCAAAATTTATTGGCATATTTCGCTTGCGTTATGTTAGTAAAAGATTATGTTTGTTAAGAGATTATATATATATATATATATATATATATATATATATATATATATATATATATATATATATATATATATATATATATATATATATACAGTATATATTATTATTTTTTTATCAAATCTACGGAACGTGTTTATCTTACGTTTATCCTTTCAACTTGGAGCTCGAGGTGTTTTTGCTCGCTCTTTATTTGTCATTTATGATCTCTAACAGAAGTGCAGAGCTGCAATTTAAAGATTTAAAAAATGCAATACTGCGAAAGTGAGCACTGGTAACCAAAACGTATACATGAAATACCTCTCAGTTTGCGCTTTATCGTGAAAAACAAGAGTAAGAGAAAGGTCCGTGTTTTGCTTTCACGAGAGTGGCGTATGCACTTGGAATATACATGATTCAGTTCCTTCAGTCACTATAAACCGGTCTTTAACGAGTCAAATACTGGTAAATGATTCAACTACTTTTAACCCTAGAAGTACAATATACAGAAAAGTCCAGATATTTCTTCATCTACTTCGGATAAATTGAGAAAATGGGAACAGTAAATCCAAAAAAAAAAGGCAGAAATGGACCCTCCTCTTGTTGGGGGAAGGTGGGGGAGAGGGGAGATGATGACAGTTCTCAGGAAAATTAGAAGAATACCGAAGTTTGGTCGTGGAAGAGAGAGAAGCAGTCAGCCGAACATGAAGAATGTTAGACTTCTCTGGAATCGCTTTAATTATTCGACGTTAAAATTAGTCTGGAATAACGGTGAAATGATGAGAGAAGTGTATTGAAGTATAAGAGATTTGTCTTGGAGTTCCCGAGGAATGATGTTGGATTAATGAGAGAATTATAATGGAGTTCTGAAGAGAATGTTTAGGTTGTACGCGAATCAAGTTGAGATTTTCACGTGATAGTAAGAGGAGCAGATAATAAGGTCGAAAAACTCCGGCAGTGATGTTGGGTTTTGATTTTTGCTCTTTAGATTAAATACAATTTGTATCAAATTCCATGTAATGGAAACGAAGAAAGGTATTGTGTTAGGGACGTTGAATTATGACATGAGTACTTGCATGCGTGAGTTAATAAATAGTTATAAATTTATACCTACAAGGGCACATTTATGTGAATATACACATTTTCTAATTCAGGCTCCTTGTAGATGTGTTCAGGATATTTAAATATTTTTAAGGAATTTTTTAAGACGGGAAGACTTCTTGCGTGTAGGCATAAGAGAAATTGAGTTCCTGTTGGATGATTGTCACGATATCGTGAGAAATACGTTAGAAATATCCGTGCTGGTTGAATGATATTTTGAGAGACAGATATTATCAAATGCACATGCAATAATTGTGGATTTTCTTCACCCGCATATATTATCTCTCACTCAATCATGTCAGTGTCATTTTTGTCAGCACAGAATCGTTAGGCTGTTTGGCTCGTGACTATTGTTAGCTTGGCTACATAAAACTCTCGAAATACTTACTGCTGAAGGATTTTGGCGGCTTGATAATAGTCGATAGTTCCTCGCTGGGTGAGCGGGTTCCGTTCTCAGCTACCACTTTATTGGTCGCGAGTTCGAATCTCCGACCGGCCAGTGAAGAACAAGAGGAATTTGTTGCTGGTGATAGAAATTCATTTCTCGCTATAATGTGGTTCGGATTCCACGATAAGCTGTAGGTCCCGTTGCTAGGTAACCAATTGGTTCTTAGCCACGTTTAAATAAGTCTATTCCTTCGGGCCAGCCCTAGGAGAGCTGTTAATCAGCTCAGTGGTCTGGTTAAACTAAGATATACTTAACTTTGATAATAGTCGATATCATTTGTTTGGAATTAAAATCAAATCACTAATGGGGTCATTCAACAGAGATAGAAAATGATTTTGATCATAAAGTTCAAGAAACCTGCATCAGGGAACGATGCCTGAGAAAGGTCCATGCTTTTATTTCCAAGAAAGCGGCTTATATACTGTTCACGCTTTGCGCATGACTCGGCACCTTGTGTCACTATAAAGTTATGAACCGATTTTGAACGTCGTCCCATACTGGTAAATGAATCGAGTACTTTCAACCTCAGAAGTACAATGTACAGAAAACTTTATATATTACTGCATCCACTCCGGCCAAATTAAGAAAAGAATATTAATCCCCAGCCTTTAAGGCAGAAATAACCCTCCTCTTGTTAAGGGTGGCGTGGGTGGGGGGGGGAGGTTGATTACATGTCTCAGGATACTCAGAATACCGAAGTTTTGCGGTGGAAGAGAAAGAAGCAGTCAACGGAAAATGAAGAATGTTAGAATTCTCTGGAATCGCTTTAATTATCCGACGTTAAAATTAGCCTCAAATAACGGTTGAATGATGAGAGAAGTGTATTGGAATTGCAGGAGAACTGTGTTGAAATTTCCGAAGAATAATGTTGGATTAATGAGAGAATTATGATGGAGTTCTGAGAAAAACGTTTAAGTTGTACGCGAAGCAAGTTGAGATTATCACGTGATAGGAAGAGGAGCAGATAATAAGGTCGAAAAACTCCGGCAGTGATGTTGGATTTTGATTTTGATTTATGCTCTCCAGGTTGAATATAGTTGTATCATATTTCATAAAACTGAAACGAAGAAAGATTTATAAAATGAATATTTACATATGTAAGTAAAGAATTAGTCATGAAATTTACACCTGCACTGGTACATACCTATATGAAAATAAAAGCATTTTTTTTAACTCTGGCTCTATGTAAATTATTTCAGAATATTTAAGTGTGTCTTTGAAACACCTTTCTTTGCCTGAGGAATTTTATAAGACGGGAGGGCTTCTTGCGTGTAGGCATTAGACGAATTGAGTTTCTGTTTGATAATTGTCACGATTTCACAAGAAATGCGTTAGAAATATCTATGCCGGTGAATGATATTATGAAAGACAGATATTATCAAATGTACATACATATAATTGAGGATTTTCTGCACCTGCAGATATTATATCTCTTACAAACACGCCACGGCAGTGTCAATTTTTGTCACCACAGGATCGTTAAGCTCTTAAGCGCTTGACTTTTGCTTTTTGAGCTGCATAAAATTCTCGGAGTTTTACTACTGAAGGATTTTATTTGAGGTGATTAGTAAAAATCAACCGACTTCATTTATTTGGAACTGAAAGAGAGTTAAATAAATGATACCTTAATTAAATAAAAACAGAAAAATAATTTTTCATATAAAATTCAAAGAACTTGCAGCAGGGAACGACAGCTGAAACTATAATAAATTGGTAATATTTTCGTTACCGCATTTCAGTGGAACTGTATTATAAAAATTTCTAGAAATGTTATCCGTCATGTATTTGTGCACAGGCTTCATTGATTTCGTTATTTATATCTGGTAAATCGTCAGTGAACTGGATATCGATATGGTCACTTATCGCTTCCATATAATCGTCATCCCATCAGTGAAGAATATTATCGTTTATCCTGTGTTTGTCAGTATCGTATCGTACGTCGAACTTACGAACAACCATGTGGCTGTTAAACCGATCATGATCGTTAATTTTCTTTTGGTATTTTTATTTCGCTAATTTCTTCAGAGAATATCGACATCTTTTTTATCCCAGTCCGTTAGTAATTTTTTAGAAGTCAACATCATTGCTAGTATAGGCGTAAAGCTTATAAGGGGAGGTAGGCCTATCGTCTTTCTCTGCCATATCATTTTGACTAATTGTAAATGATGTCGACATAAGTCTTTTAGGCGTTTAATCTACTGCTGTGAAAGTAAGTGAGGGAGATCATACATTTGAATACAAAGTTGTAGGCTAATTTAAATGAAAAACTAGGAAATGTCCATCTCGATTGAACGCTACACCTTAAAAGAATTTATTTCGAAAAGTACTCGAACTGAAAGTACGTACATTGCGGACTCTTGTTGCAAATCATTAGATCCAGGCATAATGTAGTCTCTCTCTCTCTCTCTCTCTCTCTCTCTCTCTCTCTCTCTCTCTCTCTCTCTAAAATCATGAAGAAATTAATGGAAACCACTTCCTTTTCTCACGGTAAGAATTAGGTTTGGTTAGTGATTAGCATATTACCTACTGTAAACCTAAAACCTAGTAATGTTTCTGCTCTCTCTCTCTCTCTCTCTCTCTAATGTGGGAAGAATGAACTTTTCCTCCTGTCATTAAATAATGTCAACCTTTTGTGGTGGCCTATTGCCATTGCGTCCTTCGCCTTCGGTCTCCGCTCATGTGTATTTGATTCCAGTACTGTTCACGTATGGATTTTGTATCAAATATTATTTTCGTAAGGATTTTATA
>NC_089757.1:21088264-21095764 GCF_040412425.1 Macrobrachium rosenbergii
TAGAATCTTAGTATTTTGGCAGTAATGTAAGAGATTTATTCATGCGCTTATTGAAAATCAAATTCAAACTTCGGGTCGTTTAATATTTCAGGTATTCGGCGTCTTGTTTTTAATAAGGTCAAAGATACTGAGGTCCAAAGCAGTTTGTTAACCAACATTATCCTGAAACTTTCCCAGTTTTCAAGCCATCGTAGAACACCAGCGGATTAGCCGACTTCTTACTTACTTTATAGATGGCGTCTATTTTACAAGTGGTGCAGATTTCGGTGTCTTTTCACAGGTGGAAACAGGAACACGGGACTTAATTAAAATGTCGATGATGCATGACTTTCAGGTTTCTTGTTTAGAATAAAGTAAGATATGTCGTAAATTCACGTCGGCATGTTGTGGATCCATATCGCAAACAGGTTGAAAACAAGTCAGCTACCATATATGAAGAAGGATCCTTTGGCCAGTTCTGGATAATCGTGTGAAGAGGTGATTAGGTCTACCAATAAGTCATTAACTTGAAAGCGTAAGCCTTTTGTGCGGCTTTAATTTCATTTTCATTCATTCATCACCCTGCCAAATGACCCATTTGGTCCCAGTGGTAGGCTTCTAGCCTAGACCTGTCATTTCATCCAAATCCTTCGGGCCAGCTCTGTGAGAGGTGATAGTCGGCTCAGTGGTCTGGTTAAACTACTTTAATAATAATAAAATAATCAACCTGTTTGTGATTTGTGTGCGATAAGTTGTCGACCTGTATTTGTGACGTGTTTTAATGCTGTGTGGACGCAGCTTAAAGAGTACTTATATTTTTTTCGCAAGGTCGTTTTATTTTTTTTCATTTCATTAAAGCGTGGATTGCGAATGAATTGACGAAATTCTTGGGACGCGTGTAAGCGCGGCTTCGGTGTTAGAGCTCAGTCATGGCCTCGTAAAACCGGCTGTTAATGTTTATTCAAATGCCCAAAGGTAGTGTCAAGCCGTTAATTCTCTCGGCTCTGAAAGCACCACTCACTTTCATACTATGGTTTGCATTCGGCAAAAAAAAATATATATATAGTTGATATTTGCACTGGCCAGAAACGTATCAGGTGTTTTAACGATTATTGAAAGCTTTGAAAATGGCACGTTGCGTGGTGCTGATTTTGGGGTATGCAATTTTGGGATTGGTGCAACAGCTGGATTTTCTTTTATGCGTTTAGTTTTGATTTATGACACTCTCTGTGCAGCCATATTTTTTTTAGCGCTTTTCTGTGAATAACATATTTTTTTAAAAAGACACAACACGGCAGATATCGTAATTAAATGACTAAATCTACTTTTATCAGTTAATATTTTTCCGCATTACAAGCTGATTAAGTACCTCATTGGACGGATTGGTATCGTTCTCGGCTAGCACTCGGCTGGGCCCGCGTTCGATTCTCCGGCCGGCCAACGAAGAATTAGAGAAATTTATTTCTGGTGATAGAAATTCATTTCTCGTTATAATGTGGTTCGGATTCCACAATAAGCAGTAGGTTCCGTAGCCAGGTAACCAGTTGGTTCTTAGCCACGTAAAATAAACCCAATCCTTCGGGCCAGCCCTAGGAGAGCTGTTAATCAGCTCAGTGGTCTGGTTCAACTAAGGTATACTTAAAAGCTCATTAAGCATGTCTCCTCAGATTTAGTTAAACATTGCGGTGGACGCAATAAGTTTAATGCTCTGCCTCTCAGGGTTTTTAATCATTAATCTAATCCTGTTTCTTTCATGTTTTCTCCGCCTGTCTTCATCTTGAGTGGTTGACCTTTGCTATTGTTATGCCAGATCGTTTTATCAGTTAGACAGGCCAATATCTTCTTCTAGTGAGCACGTATGCCTTCTGCACTTTTTTCTGTCCGCACTATTTTCTGTCCGCCCTCAGTCTAAAGTTCACTGAGGCCAGAGGGCTGCAACTGGGATGTTGATCGTCCACCCTCCAATCATCAAACATACCAAATTGCAGCCCTCTAGCCTCAGTAGTTTTTATTTTATTTAAGGTTAAAGTTAGCCATAATCGTGCTTCTGGCAACGACATAGGATAGGCCACCACCGAGCCGTGGTTAAAGTTTCATGGGCCGCGGCTCATACAGTATTATACCGAGACCACCGAAAGGTAGATCTGTTTTGGGTGGCCTTGATTATACGCTGTAGCGGTTGTACAGAAAACTCGATTGCGCCGAAGAAACTTCGGCGTATTTTTCACTTGTTTTACATATATATTTTGATATTATTTGGAGTTGCTGAGCTTTGTTAATGTAACTCGATCTCATCTGTAGTCAGTAAAGTTTTTATATCTCTTTATTTCTTCCCGTTTGATCAGCTCTTTCTTCTAGTCTTCCTATGTTACAATTGTTTGTGTCTTTGTCTTTATTCTTATAGTTGTTGACCAGTATTGCCCTAAATTGGAAAACTGCAATATCTGCAAAATTTTCGAAACTGAGATTTGCCACCTACTGGGCTCGTAAAACACTAATACACAAGTTACTGCAGTTTCAGAATGATTCTTCAATGCTTTCCACGAGTATTTAGGGGGTCCCATTTGCAGTATCTGCAAAATCAGTAGTAGGCAAGGGAGTGTCTACCATTTTCCTCAGTTTTGTATTTTTGCAGATACTGCAGTCTCTCATTTTAGGGCATAGTGTCGTAGCGGCAGTTTGCTTTATTGATGAGTCAGTTCATTTGAATTTGTATTTCTTATTTCTCCTCCTTGTCTCCATAGTTATCCATTTCTACAGTTCCGATTTGAAATTCGCTTATTTCTGAATCGCTGGCCTTCGTAATTGTAACGCCAGTCCACCTAATCCATCCATCAGGTTACCATTTCTGTATTCCTGTAGGGGATTAGTGTTGCCAGTGCACCTAACGTGGTGCACTGTAAGCATTAGTGAAGGGTGCTTGCAGCGTCCTTCGGCCTCTAACTACACCCACTTTTTTACCCTTTTACTCTACCCCATTCCCACTTCTTTGCTTCAGTTTTGCTGTTCAGCCTCTCTAACTATTACTTCTTAGTGCAAACTGTGGGAGCTTTCTTCCAGTTCTACCTTTAGATCCTTTTACTTCATCTTCTTTATTTTCTGGATTTTTTATCTTGCTGTCCAACCACTCCAACTCCTTCTTTTCACTGTCTTGAGCGCTGAATGGCTGGAAGTGACCCCAGTGCTTGACTTGACAGCCCAGGTTTCATAAAAATCATAAAACTTTTTCCATCTGGACAAGTTCAGAATTTCTATTTTTTAAACTTGAGATTGTCTTGGCAGAGACTGACGGCTTCAAAATTGTTTTTTTTTTCCGGGTGAATATGTGATCACCCAGGCTAAGCAGCTAAACCTCCAGCTTCATAATATCTTTACTATACAGCAGCTGCCAGTAAGTTAGGGAAGGCCATTATCTTATTAATAAACCGCTGCGAGAAAGTTTTGCTTAGAAGTGAAATTCTCTAACTCGAATTAATGAGCTGGGAAATATTGCTCTGAAATATTATTGTGTGCATGAATATGCCTTGCGATATGCCGAATGCGGGTTCGAATCCTGCTACGGGCGTCAGTTTCTTCGTTTGGTTCTTCAGTTAGATATTAGGCTTTGTATGGACAGGTGCATTCAAACAGTGTGAAGAAATCGAGAAGTTAAGAGGATTGTGGTTATTAGAATCACATGCTTATGTGGTAAAAAAGTGACCAGTAAATCTCTCTCTCTCTCTCTCTCTCTCTCTCTCTCTCTCTCTCTCTTATATATATATATATATATATATATATATATATATATATATATATATATATATATATATATATATATATATATATATATAGAGCTATAGAGAGAGAGGTGAGAGAGAGGAAAGAGAGAGAGTTTTGCCACCAACACACATGACTTATTACAATCACTTTTATCAAGCCACAAAAATCACTTGATATCTAATCCAGTATGCCTGGGAAAGTTTACACCCAAATTGTCTACCCTTACCAGGATTCGAACCTGGGCCTTTGCATTAGAATGGTCAAGAGGAATGCCAACACGACGGTCACTGCACACACACACACACACACACACACACACACACACACACACACACACACACACACACACACACACACACACACATATAAACACTCTTTGGATTTGCTCATCACTACAAGATTTTATATCTGGATGAGAAATAGATAAAGCACCCTTTCCTTCCGTTGTGAGGTTTGAACACACTTGCATTGTGAACGAAGTAATAACCTTAGTCCGTATAGCTTGCCTGGGTTCAGATGCCCCCTCAGAAGGGAAAGGAATCTTGATTCATTTTCTCTTCAGTGTAAGTGTGATAAAAGTGACCAGTAATATATATATATAGTATATATATATATATATATATATATATATATATATATATATATATATATATATATATATATATATACACTATATATATATATATGTGTATATATATTTATTCATTCATAAATAAATAATATATATATATGTATATATATATTTTATATATATGCATAAATAAATAAATATATATTCATAAATATATATATATATATATATGTATATATATATATATATATATATATATATATATATATATATATATATATATATATATATATTCATTCATAAGTAAATTTATATATATACTTAAATATTGATATTTTTATATATTTATTTAGATTTTCATATTTTTTGTTAATGTTGGATATGATAGCTTCACTAGTGTTAATTATGCTCCATTTTTGTGGAGTTATATAAATATAAAGTGAATGATCTTTGTACGAGTTTTTCTGTTTGAATTAAGTATGCGAGTAGCGTTACAGGGGATTATTCGGTGCTAAAAAAAATTCCCTTTACAGGATAAACCTCTTACTAACGTATTCCTCCAGTGTATAGGCCTGGAATTAATTTCCTGTACAGTACGGTAGTGAGTTTACGTGTGGACAGAATTTGAATTGGTAATGTACTCCTTAAACCGATTATGACAAATTCTGTTTTGGAGCAATGGATAAGGTGAGAGATATTAAACGATATGAAATTAGCAACTAGAGCAAAGGGTCTTGAACTTTTTTTCGATACTATTTCATTACAACATCATCCGTAGGGGGTGCTGTCGTTAGTCCACCTCATGCGGTACACTGTAGGCATTACTTAAGGCTCTTTGCAGCGTCCCTTCGGCCCCTAGATGCAACCCCTTTCATTCCTGTTACTGTACTTCCGTTCATCATCTCTTTGTTTCTCCTTACTTTCCACCCTCTCCACTCTCAATTTCAGTTTCAGCGCTGAATGACCTCGTGGATCCCAGTGGCCTAAATTCTGTATATTCTATCACAACCTCATTACAGCTTATTGAAAGGACATACCAAGAGCGCATAGAAATGGCTCCGTTGGACCATCTGCGTAGTGCTGGACTGTTGTTACTGTCGTGACTGCCTGCAGAGTACAAAGGGTCATTAGGTTACTTGTGTCAAGGAAATGGAATGAAGTCATCCTCATGCGGCAAATTCCAGTCTGGATATATACTGAGACAAGCTTCATGGCAATCTCTCTCTCTCTCTCTCTCTCTCTCTCTCTCTCTCTCTCTCTCTCTCATGTAAATATAGAGCAGGAAAATGCTTTATTTTTACAGTTTATGCTATTTGCAGTTTTTAATATATTATTGTTTCTCTGCGCCGATGACCATGGCCCTTAGACTTTATCAGTTAATATCTCTCTCTCTCTCTCTCTCTCTCTCTCTCTCTCCGTCGTTCATGTCGTTATACTGTAAGAAAAGAATTTATCCACTTTTCACAGCTTCTTTTATTTTCAATTTTCAGTGTCGTATCGTTTCTCTGCCTCGATGACCATGGTCGTAACGACGCCAGACTTCATAATCAATCACCATGATGGCTCTCTCTCTCTCTCTCTCTCTCTCTCTCTCTCTCTCTCTCTCTCTCTCTGAAAATCTTCAATATACATCTCAATATCATTCACTAGGCCTTTACCCATCTATCTCCCTGACCTATCTGTCTCCCTGTATAATATTGAAATGTATCTCTGTTTCCATTCAGAATAACACAGTAAAATTCCTCATCATTCAACATCGAAATGGTATTAGCCTGTTCCCAGTAGATCCAATTTACTGACGCATTTGTACACCTGGTTATAGGAGCCAGAACTCTGCACACCTGGCAGGAGCAAGCATTCCGTGCAACAGAGGGCGCCTGTGTTCCAGTCTCTCGTCGCTTCATCAAAGTTGTAAGGGAAGTGATTTCGTCAGATAGAATTTCCCCCGACATCTATTTTGCATGTGTGCGTTAAATTGAATCTGTGCGCACCGCCCCTCAGATGTTTTCGCTCTTCTAGTCTACTCGGTACTGGGGTGGAGGGGAAAACATTGAATGTTGCATGTAGGGTTGACGGAGGATGTCGGGAAATTTAAGAGGACGAAAAAGATGAATATCTAATGTGGCTTGAAGTGATCACACGCATACACACACATTTTGTGTCTGTGTATATACTGTATATATTTGTATATATACACATATATATATACAGTATATATATATACACACACATGGTATATGTGTGTGTATGTATATGTGTGTCTAGATAGATAGATGAGTAGATATATAGTTAGATATGGCAGCTTGCGGAAAAAGTAATGTGTCAACCAATACTTATAAGATATATATATATATATATATATATATATATATATATATATATATATATATATCACGTGTTGGTGTGTATACATACATACATAGGGAGAGAGAGATAAATAGAGGGTAGACATGGCAGCTCAAGCAAAAAGTCAAATTGTCAACCTTCATTCCTGGTTTTATTTATTTCGACGTCAGTTAATGTTGTTGATTGTCATTATCGAGCACGCCTTTGACTGGTACTTTGTGTGAGGCAGCTTTATGGAGGGCCACGGGAATATTCATGCCCATTTTCGTTCCTGCTTTGCCCTGCACTTTTCGTGCGATAATTGTGAAAGGGAAACGAAATATTGAGAGAGGAGAGGGGCGGTGATGGGACCAGTTGGACAAGATGAAATTCCCACACAGCTATTCAAGCGGTGATTCAGAATGCTTTATCGCTCAGGTGGTGGATGCTGATGGGAAAGCTCGCTGTTATTTAGAAATGATATATTATTTCTCCCGAGGTAGATTTTAAAAGGGACTCATCCCCTGTTTTCTGTTTTTTTGTCTTTCAATTCTCGTAATTTTCGTATATGGTAGTTATTAACATCTCTTGTCATGTATGAAGGTAGTTTGTGTAAGTACTTGTCTGTCATTTAATGGCTGTTCGTGTGTCCTTTGTTTTCATCACTCATGAGAATGTATTTACTTTTAATACTGAATGAAACACTTTTCATAAATTTAATAATATAAGTTAGATTCACACAGCATAACTGAGAAAGACATAGCTGCCCAAATCCGGTTAGACCTCTGCATGAAATGTTAGTCGTTTCACTTTCTGAGCTGGAGGCAAACCGGCCATTTAACTGGAACACAAAAGGAAGCAGTAAG
>NC_089757.1:21100764-21123264 GCF_040412425.1 Macrobrachium rosenbergii
GTGGTGTCTTAACTGGACGGACGAGGTCATAATTGTCTTGGAACTATTTGGGCTGTATGAAAGACTTTTTTTTTTTTATTGAACTGAAGACTTTGTTTTGGTGGGTGCACCGATGTTATCTAGGGGTTCTTTGTATTCTCAATTGTTAAAGCTTATTTTACTTTCGTTGTGAAACGTTCTAGATGGACTTGTCCGCCGGAAGTAAGTTCAAGAATACCAGAGGAAAGTAGAGAACCTACATACTAGCGAAGTCATCATTATTTTATTTCCGTTATAGCCCACTTTTCATGTCTTCCATTCAGTCTCTCCACGGTGTTGTCAAACTTCTTCAAATTTACCTTGTTCTAATTTTCCTTTGTCATTAAACAGCGTCTCCTTCCGCTGGGTTTATGCGAGTCAAAATAATAATGATAATAATAATAATAGTAATAATAATAATAATAATAATAATAATAATAATATTATTATTATTATTATTATTATTATTATTACTATTATTATTATTATTATTATTATCATTTTGGTCTATCACAGTCATCCTATTTGATTGGGTGTTTTTTTTGCAGTGTAGGGTTCCGGGTTGCATCCTAGGAGGCAGGGTGCAACCCGGAACCCCACACTATAAAAAAAAACTCCCCGTCGAATAGGATGACTATGATAGGCCAAAAAAAAAAAATAATAGTAATATTTAGTCTAATTTTCCTGACATGATTTTACACTTTGAAGGATGCCTTTCTTTGGTATTGAGTGAGCTGTGAAGGACAAGGTCGTAAGTCCTACTGCACAAAGTCTTATAGCGTTAAAGGATAGGGAGAGTTGCTTGTCGATTTTTTGCTTAGTCATATGCGAAAAAAGAAGACCAATCCTGACTTTCATGGATTTAATAAATGTGTGAATTAATCGTTATTTCAAGTGCTGGTATTCGCTTGTATGTGTGTGTAATATTATATATATATATATATATATATATATATATATATATATATATATATATATATATATATATATATATACAGTATATATATATATATATAGTATATATATATATATATATATATATATATATATGTGTGTGTGTGTGTATGTATGTATGTATGTATGTATGTATGTATGTATGTATGTATGTATAGGAAGATATAAACAACATACATACATATCAGACTAATTGCAAACTCTCACTCTCACCATTAGAAAAATGATTGTTAATCCTCTTAAAATTAAAATGTCGAAGAAATCTCGTACGGCTTTCATGCTCTCCCATTGCCTTGTTTCGCAATTTTTCCACCTTCTCTCAGCTATGTTACTGCGGCCGCTGATGAGGGGAAGCAACCTGCGCTGTTAGCCGCTGTGTATTCAGTATTATTCATGTATGGACTCCGCGCCGAGTGTGGTTGTTGTTTATGCTTGATCCTCCTTTTAAAAATATTTGGGATACGTCGAGTTTTTGCTGGAATTACCTCAGGCGTTCTGCGGTTTCGCTTTGACCTTGCTTTGATGCCTGTGTATTTATGTTTGCATAGGAATACAGCTGCTGCAGTCTATTTCTGTATGTAGCCTGCGTATCCCAAATGGATCTTTGCAATGGAGAGATACGTTTGATATGCGTTGGGAAAAGTCGATTTATATTTCCTCTTTCATAGTTCGTCCAGCCGTAAGAACTTGAGAAGATGGAGATGATAAAGCGGTCTTTATGAAAAACATGTTGATGTGAAGAATTTTTTCGCAGTTTAGTTTTATTAGCACCAGTCTCTTAAATTGTTTATTTGAAAAAGTCAGGTAATATCACAATATCGACACGTTATTGGTTCGTTGTTTATGATTTTTCGAAAGGTGACGTGAATAATGGGAAAGGAAAAAATAAGTTAAAGGAATACAGTTTGATAATTTGATCTCAGAATTACAACTCTTTAAAACATTTGTCGACAACAGAAGTATGAGGTCACATACAATACAAAATCTTTCAATTTGCTAATAGTGATTCTTGAATTTTTGTATTGTGATTGTGAAAAGGAAGGAACCTCTATATAGATTACACTAATGCAAATTCCTTTGAAGTTTAAGATATATGGAGATATTTGGTTGCTGATGCCGCGTCAGCAAGAAGAAAAGTTACAAAGTGATTAGAGAAATTAATATATTTCTTTTTGTGTTGTCCATTATACGTCAAGCCATTGTTGTTTATTCATAAATTTGGATTTTGCTATATAGTCCACTGCTAAGAGACAGGTGAGTGTAAACAAATAAAGCTTTCACAAAAGATGGAATTAGTCCTAAGATTAATAAAACGAGGAAGAAAACATTCTTAAAATAGTGTGCAAGGGATTTCAAAACGAGAGCACCCGAGGATGAAGATATAATCAGGTGTCTTCTTAAATCTCTTGTATTGATGTAGGTAAGCATGCTTGTGCTCACGGCTAAAAATCTTCGACACTTCACTTGTAGTTCGCAAACTGCTGCAAATCGAATTTCACTTACTAAGTACATAATGAGTTTGAAGCATTCGAGAAGTTCTTCCCATTGCGTGCTCTCTCTCTCTCTTCTCTCTCTCTCTCTCTCTCTCTCTCTCTCTCTCTCTCTATGAGGTAACACCGTTTTCAGCCTCGATTTCACAAGTTTGGAGCTGTATATCAGTTTAAGAGGCACAAGTAATAGTGCCATTTCTTTAGCATCTGGGAATATGTGAGCCTAGTTCTAGGTCTGTAATTAAGCGAATGGGTTTTGCTGAATATTTACTCTCTTTGTTCCTTCGTGGTTGTTATTGCCGAGTAAATAGTTGATCCTCTGGAACATGTCTTGTGTGGTGCAAAAGTGTTGAAATTAAACCTCCTGTTTTTGTAACCTTTTATGGTGCTTAAATCACACATGAACTAAGAGGTAGGCTGTCAGTACATATGAAAAATAATTTCATAGAAGCCTTTTCTTTCCTTGTAGTGACAGAGCCTGCTTTGGGCAACCATATCCATCGGAGTCCTTAACCACATGGGAATATTTTAAAAAGAGTTGTTGAATGTGAATGATAGATGAGAGAAAGACCTGAATGTTGCTGGAGTTGAAAGGTAAAAACTTGAGATTTGACTTTGGCTCTGACTCTTTGAGGGTTAATGAGTCCAATTTGGAGAGTTGATGGGGTGTTGTATAAAATCAGTAGTATAATTAAACAGTTGACTTGGGTTTGTACTTGGAAGGCGTATTGTAGGATTGTGAGTGAAACAGCAAGGCATAACAAAAGTATCGTTTTGAGTATTTTTTTTTTCGTTATTTTATTAATCTAGATGATAACGAGAGAGTTGAGAGAGAGAGAGAGAGAGAGAGAGAGAGAGAGAGAGAGAGAGAGAGTTGAATGTTTACGGCGTCAGAGAAATCTTAGAGAGAGAGAGAGAGAGAGAGAGAGAGTCAGATAGAGAGAGAGAGAGAGAGATTGTTGAATAGAGAAAAGATCACTTAAGAGAGAGAGAGAGAGAGAGAGAGCCTGGCCAATTTGTTAACTAATATGCTTGATGTATCTCAAAGCATATATTTTTGCCATGTTATCAAGGTGATTATAAATAGCTAAGTACCTTTGTATGCAGCTATTCTACATTTGGCAGTTTCTGCTATCGTTTAACATCTCGTCCCTTCCCTCAGATTGGCAAATGCTGAAATTTCACCTTGGAAATGTCCGATAAAAGAAATTATTTATCGGTGAATCTCCCGCAGTTTATTTTAAAAGGTGGAAATGAAGTGGCAATATCATACGGAACCAGGGACTGGAAATACAAAGCGAAATGTTTTCACTCATAATAATGACACTTCATTTGTGCGGTATTGGTTTTTTCCCTTCGATTGCATGTGTTTTCCTTGCGATAAAACTTAATAACATTATTATAAAGCTCTCCGGATGGAGGTGACAGCGGCCATTCTTCGTATTTTTTATTTAATTGCGGTTCTGTATTGATTTGGGGACGCGACAGTCCAATTTTTTTTTATTTATACGACCTCGATTTCATCTCCGTGAAGGTTGTGCTGTTATGATCTTATTTAAGGGGACTTTTTCTTTATCTTTTTCCCCTTTTTCCACCCTTTTTTCATCTTGTTTTAGAAGCTTTGCCCCATGCTGCCTTAAGGTGCCTCCCCACTACAGTAAAACATGCCATGAACATGTCGGTAACTTATCCCACAGACGTCACAAACAAGTTTAACAGAAGTTAACAAGTTATTGGTGGTTGTAATCAGTGTTTGACACGATTATCCAGAGGTTAGTTCTCCACGTACGGTCGTTGGCCTATTTTTAACCCGTTTGTGATATGTAAGGGATAAATTACTGTTCTGTAATTATGACATGTTTTGTTGTAGCATGGACCCACCTTTATAAACCTTCAACATTCACTAGATCTTCGGAAAAGACGAAGTTCAGTTTGGACGTCACCATGTCAGACTTTATCTCGGAGTGTGTCATTTTTAACACAGGATTGACCTGTGTTCACATGAAGTCGCAGGATGCAGAAATCCTCACTCCTTTTTGTTTTTCATTGTAGGAGGACACTGGGAAATTGGAGAGGCTAAGTAAATATCTTATAAAAAATATCTTATAAATAAAAGAGCTCCAATCACTGCATTGGTCTCGTGCGTGACCAGGGAATGAATTAAATTCTGGGATTAATTTTCCGGGAACTAGAGATGATGTTGAACTCTGAATGTAAAATAGTGATGTATAATCCATTTTTCATTTCAAGCGAAAATATTCCAGGAATTATGCCGGTCTTAATGATATGGATGCTTACGGTGTTACTTTTGATTGACTCACCCGACAATTTGTAAGCTCAAATGCTCTGACAAAATGTATTCTTCAATATTATGTTATAAGGACGTCACTTCGACAAGTGAAATATATAATTCTATTTAGGACTCTAGTTGTGTAGGAATTCCTCAGAAATGGCGTTTGCATTTGCTATCAAATAACTAAGGACTGCATATCAAATGTCGTTTCGAATCTGAACACAGAGTACATTCTTTTGCTCCAACGCAAACAGCCACGAAGTGAAAATTATTCATGAAGTAAGATTACATCTGTATTTTCATATTGATTTTTCATTTAGCTTCAGTTGCATATATATATATATATATAATTTATATGTATATATATATTATAGATATAAGAATATATATATACATATATATATATGTATATATATATATATGAATTTTGGTATATTTCTAGTTATAAAAACGTAATTGTCGAATTACGAAACGATTTAAAATACAAGGCAAAGAAAGACTTTGAAAAAGATACGTGAAAGAAAATTCGACGTACGCTGAATATATGAAGACGAAAGATTTTACTTACATTTTTCTTTCTTATTTTTTTTTTCCAATTTATTTCGGACGATATTTTTCTAATCTTTTTCACGAATATCCAGCGGGGAAAAAAAATACCCGAACATGCGCGTAAAGGCGAAGGCTCGTATTTTCATTTTCTCCCTGATTTATTCTCCCCTTTTCACGTTGCTTTTGGAAGATATTTAGTTCATTTTTTTTTCTTGTCCTTTCATGAATATCAAGTCGGATTCTTCGGAAATTGAGGCAATGGGATTTTGGGGACTGATTTATTGATGGTTTCCGAATGCGGCATTTGGGCGCTTAGTGGGTACTCATCGAATATGTAGCCTTGCTCGGAAAACCCACCTGTATACTGTATGTCATCATTAGGGGCTGAATAAACGATGTCTTCCTTCTGCGCGGCTTCACTGCAGCCTGGGTTGGTTGTGTGGCGATGGGGGAGGATCCCAGTGTCGTATGTCTTTTTTTGCGAAGTTTTTTTTTTTCCGGATTAGTGTGCATTTTTCCGTGAGAGGAAAAAACCCAGCTTATCATAAAACTTCACAGTGAACTCCTCGCAAAAACCATGCAAATATGCGCGTGCACGCAGTCATAATATTTGATGTTATATATATCTCATGTTGTTTAATATTTTTATTATATGAGACATGCGAGAATTATATCAAAGGACAGAAAGTGGAAGGTAGAAAATTGTTGGATAAGAAAACGGGCCGTGAGTGGCGAGGTAAATAACTGGTGTTTTTAGACGAAAGTGGAGATGAAATAAATGACAGGAACTGGTGAAAGCTTTTGAAAGGATTGTAACATGTGGACGTCGAAAGTGATTGTGAGCAAGTCCAAGGGTAAAAGCGTTAATAGAAACAAGGAAGATGATACAGTGAGTGTTATAGGCATAGGTGGTAAAGTGGAAGTGGTTGATTCATTCAGGCATTTTGGAGAGACTGAAGTGGGTAGTGGTAGGATGAGAAGAGAGGTCAGTTACAGACAGGCTGAAGCAAGGAAAGTGGCAGACGATATGCAGATTTGGAAAAGAACAGGATAATCTATAAAAGCAAAAGTTGGTATTATGGAGAGACTGTTGAGCCAACCTTCCTTTATAGAATTGTGGTGTGGATACTGAGCATTAATGAAAGGAAAAAGATGAAACTTTTGAGATAACGTATTGTTTTCATAGAAAACATGAAGTAAGAAGGACTGAAAGAGTGACTAGTGCGTCGATTCATAGATGCAGTGAAAAGGTTAGATTTGATGAATGGGGGGATTATTGTCTTGATATGGTTTGGTCAAGTGGCGAGAATAGAAGACGAGTTAGATGTGTTAGGGAGAGTGAAGACGTACCCTAGAAAGTACTGGCTGTATGATGTAATATAATTACTAGAACTGAAGATACATAAATTTTGGGAAGCGAGAATGTTCGCGCAAAATAGAGGGCAAAGCCGCAGTCTATATAATGTCAGCTGACTCAGGCAGATAAGACCTATTTATGAATCGGTTAATATTTTGAAAGTTTTGTGGACAGGTAATTCATCCTTGTTTAATCTTTGAAAGGATGAATGAAGCAGTGGCAATGGCCTTTGTTTATTCTCTGGAGTCACAACCGATTTGGGAAGTGGCCCATTTTTAGTTTTCTGTAAAAGAAAATTATTGAGATGGCTATTTGACTGTCCGGCCGCGCTTGTTCTGTCCGTCCTCAGATCTTATAAAGTACTGAGGCTAGAGGGCTGCAAATTAGTATGTTGATCATCCACCCTCCAATCACCAAACATGCCAAATTGCAGCCCCCTAGCCTCAGTAGTTTTTATTTTATTTAAGGTTGAAGTTAGCCATGACCGTGCGTTTGGCACCGCTATAGGTGCCAACAATACAGGCCACCACCGGGTCGTGGCTGAGAGTTTCATGGGCGCGGCTGGGAGTTTCATGGGCTGTGCTGAGAGTTTCATACAGCACAGCATTATACGCTGTACAGAAAACTCTATTGCGCCGAAGAAAATTCGGTTCATATTTTTTACTTGTTGTCATATGCAACGAGTTCGATTTAAAACAAATAATATTTTCGTTAGAAACTCGGCTGACGAATCAGTGTCCTTATCCATCCCAGAGCAGAAAAGTAAAGAGAAAAAACGAATGGATAAAGCAAAAATATGAGGTGATTCCGAAGACGAAGGCAGTTTCGCCATTCGAAAAATAGAAGGTTTTAAGAAACAGAAAATTCCACAGCTTGGTTGCGATGGAAAAGAATCAGTGTCGTTTATTTGTTTCTTTTTCCGCTGGGTCACATCTTCCGCGAGTATAAGGGGACGACGTTGGGCAGAGAGTTTTCGAGAAATTTCAATTGAAAGACGGTTTATTTCTATGTTTTCTTCGTCCTCTTTCATTAAGATTCAAACTGTTTTTAAAAGCAGTTGAACTAATTCAGTTATTATTATTATTATTATTATTATTATTATTATTATTATTATTATTATTATTATTATTATTATTATTATTATTTTACTGTCTTCTGTATCATACCATTGTTCTTTCACTTTGTATTTTTTCCTCTTTCGTCATAAGTGCACATTAATATTTGGAAGCTTGATTAATGGTCATTTCAACTGGTTGCATGATACTGTGTGCACTTCTTCGTGCTGTATGGAACGCAATGTGTATATGTACAGTATATGTTTTTTTTTTTTTGTGCATACCTCGATGGGCTGTGGGTAAAGAATTCCACATTTTACTCCCACAGAATCTTAGGGGATAGGACAACGTACAGATTCAGTTGTAAAATCCCTTCAATATTTTCATTATTTATAATAATAATAATAATAATAATAATAATAATAATAATAATAATAATAATAATATTATTATTATTATTATTATTATTATTATTATTATTTATTATTATTATTAATTTGTATTCAGTTTTACTGAACTAACTTGAACCCTATTGACTGACTTGGCATGGCTCAACGTGCTCTAATACTCAAGTCATTGGAGACCAGAGCAAACACTTCAGTAAGTAGAATAACTGATAATTACGGAAACAGAAGAATTTCAAGATCCTTTCATGCCACTGGATACCGAGACGCTTATTACATACAAAGATATCAATCAAGACAGAATAAAACAGAATAAAAGTAAGGCTCATAAAAAGCAAACAATTAAACACAATCACTTTCAAGATGTTTGCATCGCATTGAGAACAGATTTCTTTATTTGTTCCTCTAATCTGGCGTCACAGCGCCTGTGCCTGAAACGGAAGCATATAAATCCGGACAAAGAGCCTCGAGCGAGTCTGGAGCAAGCTGAACGAGAGAGTAGAACAATGAAAATCTTATGTACATATTTGCCGATTCTGGCTCCGCGAGATTTACCGTCGCGAAAACATAACTAGACGATAGAAAAAGAGAAGCAGAGAATGTTTGGAAGGAATATTAAAGGAACGCGAGGGGGAATTTGCGATAGACAGCGAAGACATTGCGCGAGCGAAGCAGAAGGTCATTATTGTAATTTGGTATATATTAATTTAAAAAAAATGTAATTTCTGTAACCTGAAGGTTTGTTTCTGCACCTTGTAATATCAGCCTTTTTTAAAATCAAAATATGAAATTTTGATTAACTGTAGATATATTTTTTTGAAATGTATGTATTCTCAAAACAAAGTGTGACTTTTTAAAACATGTAGATATATATTTTTTGAAATTCTCAAAACTAAGTGTGACTTTTTAAAACAAAGTAAAACCTTGTATGAGGCCTTTTGAAACTGGATTGTTTAAATTTAGAGTACGACATTTTGGAAACTCCAGGTATAAAATTTATTGAGACGTAGAACTTTATACGAGGATATTGAAACTCAAAATGTGACATTTCATGGCTGTTAACCTTCGACATTTCTTCAGTTTTAATATTTTATGTGTCATTAACTTAAAATATCTCTTTTCTAACGCCTGCTATTAACTGGACTCAAGAGACATTGTTATTGTGGCTTTAACTGGCCTTTGTACGTACAGATTTGATGTTGCAAATGGCCACCAGAAGTTTCTTCAGCATCGAGAAGGAACGTCGTATTATGAGATACTGATTTACTGATGTTTTAGATTTATAGGAGCTGGTGGATAATTTAGATTATGCCGACCTAATCCCCAGCTCTGGCCCTTACGTAGGGTAAGGTGACCAACGAAGACTGAATTCTAGCTGCTGGCGTAAGAACCCTCGTTGACACGAGGCCACCTTAATCAAACAAGAACAAGCAACGAAATTATGAACGCTAGGCATAGAGGAGCCCCAGGCACAATTCTTATGGTTAACTTCAATTTTAAACAAATTGAAGAACAAAATTGATAATCTGCACTTAACGTTGCGAGAAGAAAAAATCATGAAAGGATATCTGCAAACTTTTTTGTTCTTTTGTTGTGTTGGCATTCGTTCCGTTAAAAATGCTTGAGAAGTGCATTACGTTTTGGCATGGTCCATAGAATATATGTTAATTATAACAGTAATATAGTGGTAATATGATTATGCCTAAAAAACCTGACGAAGAAGAAACAGAACGGAATCTCTTAGTCACCGTTATCAACGGATTTCTTGACGATATAAGATTAACCTGGATTTTCGTGTTTGGTCATCTAGAAAATTCATTAACATGACGATTGAATGATTGAAGAGCTGTGTCACCAGTTAGCAGAAGTAATATATTCATTAGCAGTTTTCTAGTTTTGAGGCAAATAACGAATTTAGAGAAAAATTTGGCTTGTATGTAAGGATTGACAGGACATATATACAATACTTGAGTATAATGCAAGTGTTAAATTCACAAGTAAAAGAGAGTTGAAGGTTTTTTTTTCATTGATTCTTTTCTAGCGCCGGCGCATTAAGAGTTGAAAGTAATAATTGAACGTCCAGTTCTTGATACTTGCGTTTATTTAGAGTTATAAACAGGAGATTTTTTTCCATAAATTGCACAACTGCCCCCAATCATAGTCGGATTTTGTAAGAGAAGCGATTGTTGAAGGTTTAATCAGGGAAGACAGACGATATGCATAACCATTAGTTAAGGCAAATCACAAAAAAGAAAAAACAAAAAGAGAGCAAAACGAGAGATAATTTTCGGATTATTCGAAAACTTGGAGAGAAACAGTGAACAGCTATGACTGTCATTAAATATACTTAAACACAAAAATACCCAGATTTATGAAGAGAAACAGTGAGCAGCTATAACTATCATTAAATATACTTGAACACAAAAATACCCATTTTTATGAGAGTTGACTCCCAACAAGAAATTCTTCTGTAATGAAGCTTGATATCAAAGAGATCTCTTAAGAAATATTCGCCTTTAATAACTTATTTTTTTTCCACTGACGAGAAAATCGAAGGATTCGAGTCCAAAGGAGAACCTTTTCATTCATCTTGGCGTAGATGAGTGATGGTCCACTGCATGAATGTTGCAGCCTCTTGAGAACATCATCAAAGGTATTTATCTGTGCTGAATGAAAGCATATTAGGAGAGAGAGAGAGAGAGAGAGAGAGAGAGAGAGAGAGAGAGAGAGAGAGAGAGAGAGAGAGAGAGAGAGAGAGTTTCTTGAGGTCCCAGTAGACGCCACAATTTGAGAATCGAATGATAAACCTTATGTCTGTGTTTTTGAACTCATATGCAGTTCTTTCAATAAAAAGATAACATGTTACTTGGTCTTTTGAACTCTTGTCACAAACAAGTGAGTAATTAAGCGATATTTACTCTGTATCAGTCAATATGGAAATTACAATTCTTAGAGAAGAGACAGTTTATAGCGAGGTTTCTGGAAAATGATCACCGATTGTTGAAAGGAAAATATTTGAGACCACCACAATAATCAAAGTTTGAAAATATTTTTTTTTTTCGCTCGTGAAACTTTACTAAAAAATATTTTTACTCTGCATTACGATGGTCTTATCTTTTAGGGATTCAGTGTTAGGAAATTTAGCTGTAATCGTCTGGAATAGCATCATCACACAAGTCTTGTAATTAGTGACTCACTCTCTCTCTCTCTCTCTCTCTCTCTCTCTCTCTCTCTCTCTCTCAAACTTTGATCATTATTTATCTCAGAAAGGGGTAATATTCCAGGGAATTCCACCAAGTTATTCTTGGAAAGTGACGTGAAATTGTTCAACTTAAGTTGTGCGCATTCACTCCGAGCTCATTTTAGTCGGCAGAGATGAAGTCTGCCCCATATCCCTCAATTTGTGTTAATTCATTGTTGTTTCCCCTTTGGATTGATTCCTGTTCTATACGACTCTCGCTATACACGTAAGCTTCGCGCTTATAACCAGGTATGGATGAGCTTTCCCTTGGGCTATAAATATTCAGTAATTATGCAAGGACATCGTGTCGAAACTCCTGCCGAGCATACTCTGATGTATGTATTCAGTATTATTCATGTATGGAGCGTGTAGCACTTCTCCGTGTGCGAGGTATGCATTAGTTTTATCCATGTATGAAACGCGTACCAATCCTATGCTAGCGTTGTGTGATTGAGCCTTCGGGTACAATCCGCTTAGCTTTCGTTGAACTTCGGATATATTGATTTTTACTTAATCTAAGAATATATTTGATATTTTTACCTTTTTTTTTACTCCTTGAAAGGCGTGCGCACGCAATGAATATTTTATTTTTATTAAAATAATATGGTGAAAGATGCTCAACGAAAGAAGTAACCGTTTGTAGTTCATAACATTACATTGTATGCAGTTTATTAAAAATAAGATTTTTACCACTTCATGACAGATGTTAATAACCGAAATTCTCAACAGCGTATGCCGATATGCAAGGATTAGGAAATTAACGAATTTCTGTTATTTATTGCTCAGCTATAAGTTGATCAACTAAATCCAGGAGCTGTTCATGTCAGTGCTTAGAGATAATTGGATTTACGAAGATCTTCTGCTGTCTATATCCTTCCAAAGAGATTAGTTGATTAACAGAGTGCTCTAACAGTGTATGTCGTTATGTAGATATATTATCAACATTCTTGTCAGCAAGCTGCTATAAATTATATATAGTAAGTAAGCAGTAAATAGTTGCATTTTAATTCTTAGATGATTGATTAACAGATTTCATAATTGAGAAGATGACGAATATTAATGGGGCCAAATGGTTATTAAAGTGACTTATCGTTATGTATCTATCATTTTTAGCTGTTCATTGATTGATAACAGTTAATTCTACAGTATCCTAAATTCCTGGCATTATTCCAGTTCTATGATTTGCTCTGCCGTTTCGGCGATTGAGTATGTGGGGCTTTGTGCTTGATATTCATCATTACAATTGATGTTTTTGCGTCAGATATCCTCTCGGGTGCTGGACGTGTCATGGTTTTTCACTTGTCTTCTGTCTTTTGGACTGACTTGAATTCTCCTATCTGCTCTAGGACCAATTTTCTCTCCGAATTTTAAATCTTTCGCTTCTACTTCAAGTATTTGTATTTTTGCCTGTTCATATTTATCCAGTTTTCTCTTCTTCTTCTTCTTCTTCTTCTTCTTTCTTATTATTATTATTATTATTATTATTATTATTATTATTATTATTATTATTATTATTATTATTATTAACTTCAAATCCTCATGATATTTTAATTATTATTATTATTATTATTATTATTATTATTATTATTATTATTATTATTATTATTATTATTATTATTAACTTCAAATCCTCATGATACTTTACCTCAATTGAAATGATCGTCAGATTTTGCGTTTGGTTTGAAAATGTCAAAGACAGATTTCTTTGGCACTGCAAGGTATCAGCTGCGGTTACGTAAGCTAAGCTCCTTGGAGAGAGAGAGAGAGAGAGAGAGAGAGAGAGAGAGAGAGAGAGAGAGACATTGTGTGAAGGCAACCTATAGAAAAGTGGTGGGAGAGGGAAGAGGAACGAGATAAAAATTAAGAAATTCCTTAGAGAGAGAGAGAGAGAGAGAGAGAGAGAGAGAGAGAGAGAGAGAGAGAGAGAGCTTAATTGTAGGTAAATAATTAAGATGTAAATAGAGCAAGGAATTTTGCATCTATGATAGAAATTTAATCTATGTACAGACAACATTTGTAGGTTACGTGAGAATAAAGAAAAACAAAGAGGAAAAAAAATGATAAAATTCTACGTTGCTTAAGACCGCGAGGAATATTCTCCCCTTAAATAAATGAGAATTCAATTCGTTCCGGGAAAAAAAAATCCCAGGAATCGCTTATGTAAATGTAAGTTCTTTCGATCTGTTTGTTTAATCCTTTTTATGGCATATTGCCGTGTATTTCTGTTCTGTCTTCTCATGTGATATTAACGTGCTATATGAATTTGTTGGCTCAGAGAAGTGTAATTCTCGTTGATCAGGATGACTTCTGTATGTGTTCCTAAGATTTGGTTTCCCAAGATTTGAAGTTGTTTATGGAACAGGCCGAGATGAAATAATGTGTGCCGTCTTTTGTTGTGGGTTGTAATGCATAGGAAAGGTCAAATCTTGTTGGTGAGTACATGGGGGTTTGAAATTCGACTATTTTTATAGTAATCGTACAGTTGGGCTTACTGCTGCAGCTCTTTCTGCTACCATTACTTATAACCAATAACTGTTATCTCCCCAACCCATTTCTGTTTTGTTAATTATCGTCCTCTAGATACGGTCTGTGGCTGGAGCGGCTTCTGAAAATGGCAGATTCCAAGATTTCTTCAGCTTAAATCTATACAAAGACCGGTGTTTCAAGAAGCCGACATCAGAATTACAAGAAAGAAACACAAAGGTCGCTGCCACTTACTTCAGCTGCTGAATCGTAACTTCCACAACATCATCCGCTTCATACATATTAGAGGAATTTATTTCTGGTGATAGAAACTAACTGGTATTCTCGGTATAATGGTTGCTGTGGATTCTGGTTCTTAGCCACCAAGATTGCTCCTAAGAGTCGAATCCCCCTACACAGCTCATAAGACCGAACTCTCCACACACACGCCCACCCCTATCTTGCACGCACTCCTCCTCCTCCTCCTCCTCTTCCTCCTCCTCCTCCTCCTTTTACCAACCTACCGTCGTCCATCCTTTCCACATGACCGAACCATCTCAAAATAACGGTCATGTGGAAAGGATGGACACATGACCGAACCATCTCAAAATACCGTTCCTCGCTGGGTGAGCGGGTTCTGTTCTCAGCGACCACTCTGTTGGTCGCGAGTTCGAATCTCTGACCGGCCAGTGAAGAACAAGAGGAATTTGTTTCTGGTGGTAGAAATTCATTTTCGCTATAATGTGGTTCGATTCCACAATAAGCTGTAGGTCCTGCTGCTAGGTAACCAATTGGTTCTTAGCCACGCAAAAATAAACGAC
The DNA here is from genome assembly GCF_040412425.1 of Macrobrachium rosenbergii. Lineage (NCBI taxonomy): Eukaryota > Metazoa > Arthropoda > Malacostraca > Decapoda > Palaemonidae > Macrobrachium > Macrobrachium rosenbergii. The sequence goes on from NC_089757.1 coordinate 21,115,410, forward strand.
CCTTTTCGCCAGCCCCAGGAGAGCTGTTAATCAGCTCAGTGGTCTGGGTTAAACTAAGATATACTTTAATCTCAAAATACCTGATCCATCTTTTATTGTACGGTAAACTTTTTTCCACTTTTACGTGTCCTCACATTTCCTCACCCTATCATCTAGACCGCTTCAACCTTTTTTTTTTTCCATCACATCCACAACTTACATTTCACTTCGTAACATATATACCATTATATATATAATATATCGAAAGGGGTAAGTTACTTTGCCTCTGACTACATTCTCTCCCTCTCTGTGTGACTGGCCGGCGGTTACCACGCCGAAAGTTTAGAAGCCAACAATTTTCGGCTACGACCAAACATTTTTGGGCAACAACCACCAAGCACGGCCAAACTATGTTCCTTTGCCTCTAAAGAGGAACTCGGCCGTAATTTGCGAATTCTGTCCATTTAAACGCATACCGCAATGGGATTTCTCACTGTTCGTTTTCAGTAATTAGAACTTGAACGCTGCGTCGTCATGGTGTATGCCTGCGGTCGGAATCACTTTCTATCCGTGCGGCTTCCGGCGCCAGCTTCCGCTTTTTGGAAGAATAATAAAGGTAAATAAACTAATGAGAAGTCTTTGCTATGTTTGTAGATCGAGTCAATTATCTGACCTGTTGCCTTGCCGGAATGGTGCCTCAGCTTTGCCTGGGAGTTTGGCTAGATATTGTATTCAAGGTACCTCTCTCTCTCTCTCTCTCTCTCTCTCTCTCTCTCTCTCTCTCTCTCTCTCTCTCTCTCTGTCAAGAACATGTTTTATTAATTTTGCCTCTTAACGTTCACCCTTAAATTATGGAAAAATGGAAAGTACACCAAGGAAATGTATAATTTTCTCTGCTGAAGAATCAGTTACAGAACTCTTATCTTTTTCAAACAATTTGATACAGGGAGGAAAAATAAATAAAATCGTACCCGGAATGGAACTTATGGTACAACGACAACGAACGAACGAACGCACATGAGGGCTGTGTCGAAATAAGTGAGGCCTCTCTTCCTCTGGACGGTTCATAATGTAGTAAATAGATTGATTGCAATGCCCAAACAGCGGTATCAGTGTCACTGTATACATTAGATTGTTGGCCAAACAAGAAATTAATTGAATTCCATCGCTGTGTTTACTTTTGTAAATGGTGAAATAAACATTTCTCAACTGCTGAATGTTTTTTGGTGTCCTATTATTTGCGAGATAATGAATGCCGCTTATTTGGGATGAGTGTATGGACTGCCCTGTATAATTTGAGTGTATGACCGAACCTCCCTGGGAAATAAAAATGGCCGTCATTGGATGAACGTTCGTATGCCTAATGTTTCTCTTTTATTTTAAGATTTACCTGTGGTTGTTTGTTGTGTTAATGCCTTATATTTGTTTTTGATTACCTCCGTCTAGGAGGTTATGTATTTGGTTCGGTTTGTTTGTTTGTTTCAGTTTGTTAGGAAAAGTGCGTAAAACATCTTGATAATTATTATTTTTTTTTTTTGTAAAAATATGACCAAAGGTTCAACTCATCGTGACTGGCAACAAGTGGTTACAATTTGAGAGAGGCAGGGGGCCACTTTTGGGGAAAAGAGAGCTTTTAGGTGTCACTTTTAAGGGAAAGAGAGCTTTTGGGTGTCACTTTTGGGGGAAAGAGAGCTTCTGGGTGTCACTTTTGGAGGAAAGAGAGCTTTTGGGGGTCATTTTTGGGGGAAAGAGGGCTTTTGGGTGTCATTTTGGGGGAAAGAGAGCTTTTGGGTGTCACTTTTGGGGGAAAGAGAGCTTTTGGGTGTTACTTTTAGGGGAAAGAGAGCTTTTGGGTGTCATTTTTGGAGAAAGGGATTTTCTGGGGTAAAGAGAACTTTTGGGTGTCACTTTGGGGGAAAGGGAGTTTTTGGGGGAAAGAGAACCATTGGGTATCACTTTTGGGGGAGAAGGAGTTTTTGCGGGAAAGAGAACTTTTGGGTGTCACTTTTGGGGGAAAGAGAGTTTTTGGGGGAAAGAGAACTATTGGATCACTTTTGGGGGAGAAGGAGTTTTTGCGGGAAAGAACTTTTGGGTGTCACTTTTGGGGGAACGATCACTTTTGGGGAAAGAGAGTTTTTGTGTTTGTGGATTGCTCAACAGTGTTCTAGCTGTGAGTTCACATGAAAAGTATAGCAAAAAAATTGTCTGAAGTATGATTCAAATATAAATACCTAATTAGACTAGACAGCCGGGTCTAAAATTTATACTGTTCGTATCCAGCCCAATATCAGCTGTTGCGTAGAGGAAGCATTTTTGTAAGTAACGCCTTGCGTTAATCCATTCCAACGATAATTTTATTAAAGACTAGCATGCTAATATATTTCCTTGTGTTCAACCGTTCGTAACGTGCCTTTCGGCGCATAAGGCATTTGTCATAAATTTTAGTTTCGCGGAAACCGTTTCTCAATTTGGCGATAAAGCCTTTCATTAGGCGTCCTTTAAGCAATAAGAGGAGCTTAGGCGAAAACTGCAGACGCGACAAAACGGTTTCTCAGAAAAGAATAAAATTTGCTTTGTTTTGTTTGGCGAAAAGTTATAGTTTACTTGTTCTGTGCATGACTCAAACCAGCTTTCACTTCGTATTATACCGACGTGACGATTTTACATCAAACATCCGTGTTTGTATCATTCATATATAAATATACTATATATATATATATATATATATATATATATATATATATATATATATATATATATATATATATATATATATATATATATATATATATATATATATATATAAATATAATTACATACGTTTTTATATGGGGTCAAGTAGTACATTTCATTGCTACTCTTAAACTATGAGGTCCCAAAACTATGAATGTCCCAAAATGTACCAAGAATATTGCAGCTTATCATTTTGGTTGGGGTCCAAAATGGTATCGTTATCTTAAATCATTTTAATAAGAGGGGGAGATCAGTAAATAATCCTTATTACTAACTCTGAAGGATATCAGAAAACCACATTCCACACTTGAGTGAATTTTCAGCGAGAAACACTTGAGTAAGGAAACCAACAAGTATTGCTGCAAAGATACTGATGCCGATTCTGAAGCCCCTCCGGTGGTCGGGACACGTAACGGACACTTAAGGGACCGAAAGAATTGGATTCTGCAAAACTGTATCGATGAAAAATGTCACGGTCAGTGAAACTTCATCCGGGAACCTGCCAGAGATGAATGACGTACCGTCAAGTGGAACTCCCGCTAGGTCTCGCTCGCTCCAGATTTGCCCGCCCATTTTTGTTTCCGGTCGGGCGAAGTTGATAGATACACGCTTGAATTTATTATTCTGTACTCTGCAGCCTTCTGTTTTTCCTGAATATATAACATACCTTTTTTTCTTACTGAGGAGTGTTTCACATACCATTTTTTCATACTGAGGAGTGTTTCACATCGAAGCGAAAGAAAGCCATTATCAAGCACTTCAATCCCCGTCTGAGTGTCTTCACAGTAAAATATAGAGGTTGTGTGGGAGGATCAGTCTTTTATTGTTGTCCGTTTGGAATTACATATAGGCCTGCACTTGAAATACAATTATTCTAATGTTAATTTTATATACATCTCTGGAATCTTTATTTTCTGATGCTGATGTTGTTAAATGCTGTTTAAGCTTTATCATTATCATTGTTATTTTTTTTTCGTGTTTACAACCTTGCGGAGCAATGACAAGGAAAACCCGTTGATTTATTTAATACACTTCCGAATAATTGACTATTTCTGTTTGAAAATGCTAAATAAAAGACGGAAAGATCAAGAAGACATTTACATTATCACGAAAATACCTTGGGAGATCGCACACTCAACTTGCGTTTGAATAATACGTACCACTGAACATTAAGAATATTTTAGTACAATGATCGTGTACTTTCACTCAGAGCCGTTAACTATAGGAAACGGTCACTGACCTGACTGGTAGTCATTTTCATTTTCACCTCGGTAACCTACAGATTGTCATTTTCTTTTCCACCTCGGTAACCTACTGATTGTCATTTTCTTTTTCACCTCGGTAACTTACTGGTTGTCATTTTCTTTTTCACCTCGGTAGCCTACTAATTGTCATTTTCTTTTTCACCTCGGTAACCTACTGATTGTCATTTTCTTTTTCACCTCGGTAACTTACTGGTTGTCATTTTCTTTTTCACCTCGGTAGCCTACTAATTGTCATTTTCTTTTTCACCTCGGTAACCTACTGGTTGTCATTTTCTTTTTCACCTCGGTAACCTACTGATTGTCATTTTCTTTTTCACCTCGGTAACCTACTGGTTGTCATTTTCTTTTTCATCTCGGTAACCTACTGATTGTCATTTTCTTTTTCACCTCGGTAACCTACTGATTGTCATTTTCTTTTTCACCTCGGTAACCTACTGATTGTCATTTTCTTTTCACCTCGGTAACCTACTGATTGTCATTTTCTTTTTCACCTCGGTAACCTACTGATTGTCATTTTCTTTTTCACCTCGGTAACCTACTGATTGTCATTTTCTTTCACCCGCTAACCTACTGATTGTCATTTTTCACCTCGGTAACCTACTGATTGTCATTTTCTTTTTCACCTCGGTAACCTACTGATTGTCGTTTTCTTTTTCACCTCGGTAACCTACTGATTGTCATTTTCACTTGACCTGTGCATAGTTACATTCAGTAAGTCATTATGAAGGCTGAAGGGCGTTTGGTTACTATTTAATATATGCTTGATTATTCTGTAGAAATGAGTCATTCCAACTTCACTGCTGTTCGTTTTCCTTTTAATTATTGCTAACTATTTTGCTTAATGAGTCATGATGACTGCCTGATGTTCATTTACATTTACAGTTATGAGATCCAAGGTTGGGATGCAACGGAATGTTATTTTAAAGAGTTGTGACACATCGCATTATATTTTGTTGTTTCTAAACCAGTTTAAATACACGTTATTTCTTTGTGTATTTAATGTTCATTTGTTCGTTATTTCACACATTATTTTATTATAATAATCTTTTTCAGTGTATTTTATTATATGACATATGACGGGTTTCTCCTGTGGAACTTTGCTAAGCAGACTGATTGTGGCTTACATGTAGTGATAACGTAAGTTTTCCTCAACACGAACAGCTACAACAATACAGCAAAAATTGTGGATATTGTATTCCGTAGAGTCCTTTTCTTAGACGTAGTGTTTTTTTTTTTTTTTTTTTTTTATATCTACCTTTTGAATAATAATCTCGCCTCTCCCAATCATCGGGCCTTCGTAGGTCATCGAAATGAAGAGCTTCGTGTACAAACTGTTGTTTTGCATCCCAGGATTGATCGTGGCAGGGTCAGCCACGGCCGAATATACAATTTAAATGGAAATGAGACGAAGTCGATCCATTTCGAACAACGTTTGTACGTGTATGGCACAGGAATTTAACCGTCCCCCAATTTGCAATGGGTGGACAACCTGATGTTAGGTTGCGAAATGGTATCTGGCTCCAAGGGCAATGCTTTATTACTTTTTTGTTTTGCTTCGCATAATTTTGAACTCTTGTTAAGTCTCGCTGACTAATGGTTATACGCGTGCTTCACCAGCGAGATTGCTGTAGTTAGAATCCTGAGCGAGGGCAGTATTTGCAGGCATAATCCGTTAAAATCCACAGTGTGTCCGTTGATCTAAGCAGTGAAATATGTACGTGGTTTTTAGTCGACGATAGTGAGTCACCGTGAGGTGCATTAGGTCATGAGGATCGTAGATTATATGTAATATATATATATATATATATATATATATATATATATATATATATATATATATATATATATATGTGTGTGTGTGTGTGTGTGTGTGTGTGTGTGTGTGTGTGTGTGTGTGTGTGTGTGTGGTGAGTACCTGAACAGGTGATCACCCGGACAGAAACCGTCGGCACTGAAACCACTTGATTATCCATGGGGCGGGGCGTAAGGCTCAAACCATGAATGCATGCTGAAAACGGGGAAGATTAGTTTTCTATAGCATCGTGCTTACCCCATACAAATGGGAAAAACAAGCTCGTTAAAGAAGAAGAAGAAGATACACATACATACATGTATATGTATATGCATATATATACACAGTTTATATATATATATATATATATATATATATATATATATATATATATATATATATATATATATATATATGCTAGTATATTTCCTGTTATCAGTAAGGAGTGGCTAGTGAAAGGTAAGGAGAATTATGAAGCATTGTTTTCGGGAGTAGGAAATTTGTGGCTTATTGTCCGAGAGCGAAATTCTCACTTGATAATTTGCATTTGGCATCTTGCCTTGCATGGCATTCCAGTCAAATTAGAAGGGGAGGTAGAAGATTGCAGTTTGTAGCAAGCATAATATAAGGTTATCGTCCGTTAAAAAATGTGCTCGCTCAGTCACTCATGCTGGGCCACAGTCATGGTAATTTCAAGTGCTGCATGCATTGCAGATTTGAGAATTATGTCCTACATATACTAGTGCATATATATATATATATATATATATATATATATATATATATATATATATATATATATATATATAATAAATGTATGAAAATGCCTGCACCGTGTTCTTTTTATATGAATATCCTTGCGTTATACATTCGTAAACTTTTCATATTATATTTATGAACCTGATAGTCAAGTAATTGCTGCATGTAATATATAAGGGACTACTTTACATGCAGCGTATGTTACATTAATTATATGAAATAAGTAAAGGCTGCTTTTGCTTTTGCTATTATCATACGTATGAAAGTAATAACTGACCGTAACTTTTACATATGTTCGAGAATCAAAATAAAATATCGGTTGTTCATGAAGCTCATAAATATATGAATTCATAAACAGCAAATGAGAAATAAGGCAAATGCAGGATTAGAGAGAAATAAATAAATGTTTCCAAAAACTGTCATGATGGTGAAGACTTTATTCCTCCTGAAATCGTCTTGGCCAACCATTTTGGAACAACGGTTAAAATAAAAGAAAAGAATAACTAACTAGTATTGAAAACCACTCAGAAAGTGCATACTTCCACCAAAGTCAAACCCTTATTAGGACATATTTTTGTATACCATAAGCTGCTAGTCTTTGGGAATCAGACGAAATCTTTTAAGTTTAAAGAAGACTTAGCCTCTAGTCAAATTCTCTGCAGGAATGAGTTATAAGTTTGGTTGCGAGAATTTTCGATAATGGGTGGCAGGTTATAAGATTCTTCAGCCTGCAACATGCAAAATAAGACTGGGCAATCTCTTCCCCATAAGGTACATAGTTCCCCATAAATGACATTCCCCCCTCCTCTCTCTCTCTCTCTCTCTCTCTCTCTCTCTCTCTCTCAAAATGTGATCAATCGTTGTCTTTCACAAGGTTTACTTGAGGTGAAATTTGTGTAAGACTTCGGCCATAACTGCATAAATTTTCCAACAATGAGACGGACAAGCAGACCAAACCAAAAAGAAACTTCCTTAGAGTTAAGAAATGAATAACGAAGAAACTTCCTTAGAGTTAAGAAATGAATAACGAAGAAACTTCCTTAGAGTTAAGAAATGAATAACGAAGAAACTTCCTCAGAGTTAACAAATGAATAACGAGTGGGAATAAAAAGAGAAAGCGAATAAAAAACATACAAAACCTCTTAGATGAATTTACTCCTTGCTTTGGAAACGGAATCCAGTACTAGTATCGGGTGACAAAACGAAAAAGTTCACTGTTTTAGTAGTAAATGAAGTAGCGCATTAATGAAATGGTTGTAACGCAATACTTACTTTTGAGGTAAATCATATGGTTGCCTCTGTTATTTTGTTTATATATTATATATAT
>NC_089757.1:21128264-21135764 GCF_040412425.1 Macrobrachium rosenbergii
TATGTTTATGTCGTTCTTAATAGTAATTCGCTGTCAGAACTATTGATATTTCTATCACAGTCGTGATTTGTACTCTCGTTGTCACATTACTGTAACATAGTCATTACACTAGTTATCTTAGTTATAGTAATCTGTAGCGTAATCGTAGTATTACGATTTGTTCTGCTCTTTATAGCCGTGTAGTTTACTATTTATCAACGAAATGACATAATTTACTATAATAATTATAGTACTTCCCATCACAGTTTCATTCAGTATCATTGTAGATTATGTTTCAGCCCTTCTGTTGTCGATCTCAGATCTTTTAGGGAATTTCACAAGGAATCAACGAATGAAAGTCTCAGTAACTTAGTGGCCTCGTAAGTGTACAGTAACAACAACAACAGCAACAACAATAATAATAATAATAATAATAATAATAATAATAATTAATAATAATAATATAATAATAATAATAATAATAATAATAATAATAATGAGCATGAATATGATACTGAATCTATTAAAATGACGTTTTCGCATGGGCCGTGAATGCAACAAATATTTGCACCCTGAACGTAGGTTGTGTTTTCATCGCTGCATTGAGAACGGCACTGAAAAAGTTCAGTAAATGAAATATACCGAAGAGAATCTTGTAATGAGGGACGCAAGTCAGCGTTACGTTGCACAGGATTGAAGCAGCACTCTTGCAGTGCTTTCCTGACCACCCCCCGGCCCCCGCCATATGAAATCTTGAATGACAAGCCATAACGGCTGCGATAAGAACTTTCTGTGAAAGGTTTTGCCTAATGGTTGTATCAAGCAACATGTGCAGTTTTGGTAAAATGTTCTTGGAAGCATTTTACCCTGTTCTTTTGATCAAATGTTTATTCTTTTCTGTCTTTGTGGAATTATGCAACGTATGTTATGATCCTTACTAATGAACATGCATTCTTAGGAAACGCTGAACTGTCATTAACTTGCCAAGCTAGATTCTTGGGAATAGAAATAATATATACATGTATCAAGAGACAAACACAACTAAAGGAAGAACAGTAAAATTCTCAAAGGAAAATTAAAGGAACAAAAATGTTCACAGATTAGTGAACATACCTCGTGAACGAAGTCTGTTGCTCCAGTTGAATGTTTCTTTTTTATTTATAACTACAGGAACTGTGACACCAGCGTAGTTTAGTCGTTTCGGAAATAGTAATTAAGGTGCATTAAGCGACGGATATTTCTCATACGTTTTTGTTAATTTGATTTAATTAGATCAGGTAATGGAAGAGAATCCGTGGTTTAATTATAAGCTTAAAAACTGAAATGCGTTGCAAATGTATGTTCGTAGATTGTGAAGTACGATATGAGGTCGTGAAAAATGGCTTGAACTCATTCATTTTAGCGGTGGATGACAGGGTTTTTAGTTTTTGCGGTTTTTTTTCTGTATCTTTGAAATATTTTAGTTTTATAAAAGTGACCGTAGTGCTTAGGATAGGGCTAGGATTCATAAGCCTGGAACATGCCAAATAAAACTGAGCAATCCACTCCCGATAAGATCCATTCTCCCCAAAAGTGACATTCATCTCTCTCTCTCTAAAAGTATAATCAATTGTTGCCTTTCACAACGCTCACCTTGGTAAAATGTTTGTAAAAATCCGGCCATAACTTCATAATTTTTCCGGCAACTAGACGAACAGAAGGACCAAACCAGAAAGATAACTTGCCTGTTCAATGTCTGCCGGTCGGTGATCGTAATTGTTATAACGCCAGTCAACGTAAACCAGCCGGTCAGTCTTTCCTTATATTAAGCTTTGGATACATTTCCATGCTTCTGTATTTCCTGGACTGTTTGCTAAACTTAGGAAAATATGCAACTGTTTGTCGGATCCTTGGTGGCTAAGCCTTACGCCTCTTCCTTCATTTTCCTTATTTTCTCGGCCCTGGGCTACAAATGGGCCCCTTTGGTTGCCTGTCCCCTCAGCCTACGAACACAGAAAAGAAGATTCGTTTAATTTTTTAGTTGTGTCAGAGGAGTTTTAAGTAGTTTTATTTAGGTTTCCAAGAGATTTTAATTGCAGACTTGATATCAGTATTAACCAGTTCATTTTCAGTTATATAAAAATTCAGCCGATTTTAGATATGATAATTCTGACTCATCTCACAGTTTTGGTTTTATAAATCACCCATCAAGTTTTAACTTTGATGTCAATAATTTTGTAATTTTGGTTTTAGAATCTTTTAGACTTTCTTTGTATGGAAGCAATTTAACTAAATTTGCAGTTTATAAAGAAATTTCAAGTCTTCTGGTTTGGCTTTAGTTATAATTTCAAAAAAATTTGGGGAGAGTGTAATTACCATGTCAACTTTTTTTTTAATTTTTTTAACTCTTGAGCGAACTTTCGAAACCACAGCCGATGTTTACTAGTCTTGTTTAAGCTTCGTTTCATTTGAAATATTTTTGTGTGTGCGCAGTTATTTTGAGCCCACTTTCACTCTTGTAATGTCTTTTGCACTTATTGGGTTATTCCCTTCACTTAAGTTTCTTCCATTTATTTTGATGCTCCTTTCACGTGTGATGTTTTTAGCTTCTTTCATCTTTTATGTCTTGCACTTATTGTGAGCTTCCTTTCACTTGAAATGTTCTTTTTTTCACAAGTTTAAAGTTCATTCTATATGTATTTTCCCCCCTGTGAATCCCAGATTTACTTTCATTCTGTATGCAATTTTTTCCCCTGTGAATCCCAGATTTACTTTCATTCTGTATGCAATTTTTTCCCTTGTGAGTCCCAGATTTACTTTCATTCTGTATGTAATTTTTTCCCCTGTGAATCCCAGATTTACTTTCATTCTATATGTGATTTTCCCCCCTTTGAATCCCAGACTTACTTTCATTCTGTATGTAATTTTTTCCCTTGTGTGAATCCCAGATTTACTTTCATTCTGTATGTAGTTTTTTCCCCTGTGAATCCCAGATTTACTTTCATTCTGTATGCAATTTTTCCCCCTGTGAATCCCAGATTTACTTTCACTCTATATGTGTTTCCCCCCCCCAGTGAATCCCAGATTCACTTTCATTCTGTATGTAATTTTTTCCCCTGCGAATCCCAGATTTACTTTCATTTTATATGCAATTTTTCCCCTGTGAATCCCAGATTTACTTACATTGCTTTGTCGGATTTTCAAACTTTGCTTTTTCGAGTTTCCGTTTCACTTATAATGTTTTACGCACATTTTTATTATTGTTTTCCAGTTACTTTTCAAAGTATTGTTTGAAATGCTACGTCTGTTCTGTACTTTTTCTAAAGCTTGTCTTACTTTTGATGTGTTTTTTACTCTATTGGCGCTAATTGGTCCCAGATTTACTTATTGATTCATCGGGTTTTCAAACTTTGCTTTGCATGTTTTTTTTTATTTTCAAATTCCCGTTTCGTTTTTAATTCTTTACGCGCATTTTAAAGTATCGCTATTCATTTAATTTTCTGTTTCGTTTCACATTTTACGTTTTTTCTGTAACGTTTCTTTTACTTTTGATATATTTTTAACTTTAATAATCGCTATTGGTTATTGCTATTTGCCTTTCATAGACCTATCACACGATTGACCGAAGCTTTCATATGTACGGCAACCGCGAATATTCGGGGCAACGGTGCAAAAAATTGTAAGTGTGAATATGACCAATTTCCATAATTTGATGAAATTTGCAAATTAGTCTTTCCCCACAAATCAGATTTCGTGGTAAAAAATTGCATTTGCGATTGGATTAGCCATTTTTGGTGTGCTTTTATTTCTTCAATTTTTTTGCAGCCGTTGATCGTACAAATATTCATAGAAAATTCCCAGCTTATGACCTCATGATAACAAATGTTTTAGGCGTTACTGCATAAACGAGACAGATAAAATTTGATGAAATGTATTGCTCTTGGCGATGCTATGTATGAGTGTAGATAAAGGTAGACTTGGAGAAAGGCAGAGAAAGAAATGTCATTTAGAAATGATATGGAGAAAGGTAGAGAAAGAAATGTCATTTAGAAATGAGGTAAGATTAAGAAATGAAGTGAGATAAAGAAATGTCCTTTAGAAATGAATTGGGATAAAGAGAGTTCATGTAGATATAAAGTTAGAGAAAGAAATGTCATTCAGAAATTAGGTAAGGTAGAAGTGAGATAAAGTCATTTAGACACGAAGTTATACGAGGAAATGTCATATAGTCATTAAGTAAGAAGAGAAAAGGTTATTTGAAAATGACGTGAGAGAATGGAAGGTATTTTTGGGAGGTCGAACGGTGATATTGGTACATGAAAGAATTGTGATCGCACATGATATTGATGATGTGGAAGAAACATCACACGACAACAAACTGCTATTTCGCTCTTGCGTTAAATAACAAGAAGAGGATATATTAACCATAGCTGCTCATTTAGATAATACAAAGCATGTTAGTGAGTTTGAAATAAAAAACCAGTTACAGGTAAAAGGTAAAGAAAATGAAACGGGCTTTTTTCATGGGCAAAGCTTGAAATAAAATTCTAGATACCAAACAGTCTTTAAATGACATCGCTAATGCAACTTCAGTGTCTAGGATGCTTGTTAAATGGAATACATACGGAAAGAGTTATTACTTAAAAAGGATGCATGAAAGGAATAGGAGAGATATATCAATAAGTATATATATATATATATATATATATATATATATATATATATATATATATATATATATATATATATATATGTATATGTGTGTGTGTGTGTGTGTTAAAGCGCATATGGACATACCCAATGTACATTCACGGAAATCATTGCAGCAAGCGCCTGTGTCAGTGGCGTGCATGTGTGACATTTTTCTGGAGAGCGAAAGATCGTCGACTCAGGATAATGTAAATTTACACAGACTGAAACCAGGTAATTATATTTGGTGTTGGCAAGTCTCAGTCATGAGTTAACTGTCAAGAACGCGTCTGTTTACCTTGTCGATCGCAATATGATTAAAGGTTTGCGTATGTGAAGGAAATTCCTCGGGACGTCGCAATTTACTTGGACCTGGACCTGTCTTTGGTGTTGTTTAAGAGAAAGGAGGCGTGGGTGGGTGAATTTATCCACCGTTTAGGGTACCACAGCATAACAGTGATTTAGGGAATGCAGGGGTTTTTTGGACTGCGACGCGCATACCTACTTCTATTTATTCATTTTTTTATTAATTTTTCCAGTGTCAGATTGGATGGACAGTATAATGCGCCATTTAACTTAAACCTAATGTGACCCCCCTCTCCCCTCCCAAAAAAGGAAAATGAAAGGAATATTGGGTGGATCTAATCTCGCCAGAACCGTTACACCTACCCCTAAAAGATGACCTGCCATAGAAAAAAAAAAAAAAACAATAGTAGTAAAGTAAAAGCAAAAAAATACGGGAATACAAAGCAAAGTCAGTGTTAGCTTTCGTACCACGCACGAATCATTTGGAAGACGTACTTCATAGAGAGTCCTTTGGAAATGCAGAGTCGGAATGAAGAATTTTCTTTCATTTCGCTCTAAAAATATTCAGAATTCACCCACTGCTTTTGTTCTTACGCCCTGTTCAAAGAACCATAATGTCTCTCTTTTCGCCTACTTTTAATAATCACTGTTTTCTTTCAAAGATGGTTTATTTCGCTCTCCTCATAATAACAGCCTATTGTAAAATCTTGCTTAATTAGTATGCACATATTTCATTTAATTATATTTGTTCTTAATATGACTGGTTGCTGTTCGGTTGCTCGGCTTCGTGACGTCATATTCTGTCATACATAAAATTACATGTACCGTGCGTACATACATGCGCACATAGTGGATATCACTACATGTCAAAAAAATACTACGCTTTGTTTCGTGCACGAAACAGTCATAACGCGACACGATACTAATATAAAGATAAAGATTTTTACTTCTGGTGTTATTAATTGAAAACAAAGTTTTACGGTCTTGGGAGTAATACAATACTGACAGTTGCTCTGGTGCCTGAACTCAGAAAAGCTTTTCTTCTCTCTCTTCTCTCTCTCTCTCTCTCTCTCTCTCTCAAGTAATTTACCAGTTTAGATTTGGCCGGTTGGGTTTGGGCTTTGTGATACATTTAGGTTTCCTTTAGGGTTCTGAAGGAACGAGTCTTTTAACGAAAGAAAACGTCAGCCTCCGTGTACTAAAAGTACGGGATATGCCGTAATTTTAATCTCTCTCTCTCTCTCTCTCTCTCTCTCTCTCTCTCTCTCTCTCTCTCTCTCTCTCTCTCTCTCTCTCTCTCTCACAGAATAAGTGGTTAACATTAATTTTTTATGCTCTGTACTTCTCTCACTCTTTTCATGTCTGAAGTATTTACTGTAATTATAACCTAGTTAAGCGGGACACACACACACACACACTGCATTATAATGATACTTTAGTTCAGCAGGGCCGCTGAGTGTAATTTCTAAACTCTCATAGGGCCCGGGGGAACGATTTGCCCTGGTTCTTAAATGAGAAAGTTCGGGCAGGGTGAAGTTGAAGAAGTCAAACATCTCGCTGGGAGGAGGCCAGCCGGGTCGGACGAGAAGTCAAAGAAGAAACGGACACAGCCACGACCAAAGGGACATTGAAAGAAAAAAAAAAAACTTTTATTGAGTCGTCTACTGAAGCGATAACCCTCCTACGGGAGCCTGAAGCCCTTCCCGTTGGAAATCCTCTTTCTTCGTCCCTCAGGTGTGTTGTATAGGGGCGTTAGGTTACCCGCCTCATCGTGATTTACGGATAATAATGAAGAATAATCCCTGATAAGTGTACTGTGTTACCCCCACCGGCAAGGCTCCTATCTTAAGTTAGGGGGCTCGTTCTTTGCTGCAGGTATTCCCAGCTAATGATATTCTCACAGAGGTGTAATTATCTTTTCTTTTAAATTTTTTTTACATTTTTATCGGTTTATTTATTATTTAGCTAATTTATTGTTTCTTTTCTAAAACCTGATCTCTTTTTCCGTATTTCCTGTTACCTCCTGTTACTTTTCTGTTACCTCCTGTTACTTTTTCAAATGAGCGCCATATTCTGTTGAAGCTAGAATTTCACGTCAGTGACCCCTGTAAGCTTGTACTGTACCATATGAATAGGGTTCATCTTCAGAATAATAATAATAATAATAATGATAATAATAATAATAATAATAATAATAATAATAATAATAAAATGAGATAGAGAAAAAGAGACCTGCATGATATAGATGGCTGCTGGTTTTCTTCAGGTTTTCGTTGTAATGTTTCAATGTTAGGTCACTTGCCTGTATATTTGAACATCAGTAAAAAGAAAAATAAATAAATAGGCGAAAAATTGAACTGGGAACCCTACTCATATAAGACCTGAGGTCAGAGTTAATTGAAGAATAATGAGGATAATGAGATTGAGTATGAACATCAGCAGAGGGCTTGGAGGGCAGTAAAAAAGGGGGTTTGAATTAAGCGTAAAAACATGACTAGGAGAAATGGCTGCGCAGAAGGAAGTTGGGTGTGGGGGTGGAGCTGTGGG
>NC_089757.1:21138264-21153264 GCF_040412425.1 Macrobrachium rosenbergii
TTTTTTTATTTCTTTCTCCGGGGGTAAAACAGTCAACGAAATGATTATCTCGGTTTGATTTAATCCTGAGCATACTTGCTTTTGAATAGCCTTGCTGTGCTCAGCGCTGCTTATTGCTCATGTTATTACTGCTGTTGTTGCGCGTTAATGCTTCTTTTACTGCTGCTATTGGTACTGCGTGGTACTAAAATTTGTGTTCATATCCTGCCATTGTTAATAGTACTGCCACTACTGGTACCTATAAACGATGCTGCAAAGAGATTTATAGAAGAAACCTGAGACTTTATTCATTTTATTCTGGTTGGTGCAGAGAGAGAGAGAGAGAGAGAGAGAGAGAGAGAGAGGGGGGGTGGGGATTGGGTTGGGTCAAGTGTATGTAGATTGATTTTTTGCTTATGAAAATTTCGTAACACCCATTTACCCCCACCTCTCTCTCTCTCTCTCTCTCTCTCTCTCTCTCTCTCTCTCTCTCTCTCTCTCTCTCTCTCTCTCTCTCTCTAACTTATATGCTCTCTTTTAATATGAATTTTAAATGCATAATGTGAAAAAAGATGTGGAACTCTTCAAAGCTTCCACACTGTTGAATATCAAAGAAGGAAATTTGTATAAATAGTTTTTCCAATAACCCCTCGTGTAAAGTACCGAAGAAACAGAAGGGTTAATAAAAGATCGATCGAACCTTCCATTTTCGACATTCATGATACTGGTAATCCTTAGGTTACAATTAATAGTTTTGATCTGTTTGGTATTAATCAATCAGTCATAGGCGAAAATCTCTTATTAATGTTACCATTACTTTCCTAGTAAAAGCCCACACTGGAAAAGCTCATTTTTCTCACCTCGAAAAACCGTCGTATAAGCCATTATTTACTTCCTTCTCACATGCGTCCTAAAATCCCTGTAAAGAAATCTATAAACGATTTAAATAAATCCATAGATCAACAAAGCATTCCGACTTGTACCGGAATCTTGG
Source organism: Macrobrachium rosenbergii (assembly GCF_040412425.1). Taxonomy (NCBI): domain Eukaryota; kingdom Metazoa; phylum Arthropoda; class Malacostraca; order Decapoda; family Palaemonidae; genus Macrobrachium; species Macrobrachium rosenbergii. The sequence continues at coordinate 21,139,238 of NC_089757.1, forward strand.
GCTATTAACAGTAGTAAACTGAGATATTCGACCTGATAAATCATTTTTCTGGTATTATGAAAAGGACTAGGAGTAAATTTATGAGGGTAAATGGAAACCAAGAAGCTGAGGCAGTGAATGTTAATGTGGGTATCAGAAGATGACTGTGTTAAGCAAGAAAGGGATCAGGTGTGTGCAAAAGATTGATAAGAGACTTGGAACATCTGTGGAGGCCAAGGCTGTGATAAAGCATTGTTAACCCAGCTCCCCTTTAGGGAAGTGAAGTATGGATGTTGAATTCGAATAAAAGGAGAAAGGTTGAGGTTTTTTCCATAGTATATCTAGCGTTAGAGAAAGAATTTTTAAAATATTTAGCGTGGATGAAAGGATGGATCATAGTGTTTTGAGACTGTTCAGTCTTGTTGTAAGAACAGAGAACGATAATTTAGTGATAGATTTTACAAGGGAGGAGGAAAAGAGGGAGACCTGGGATGGATGTATGGGTGATTTGCAAGAGGGTTTGGAAAGGATGGTCTCAACCTTTAGTAATCGCGAGAGTACATGTAGGATAAAGGTGAAAGACGTAATATCTGTTGGGGGGTTTTGACGCGTGCTTATGACCCTTTTGTGTAGCAGGTCTATGAAGTGGCCAATGGTGTGGAAGTGTTTTGCACAAGGGATTCAGATACGATTCAGCAGTTAGGGTATCAGTGTGTCAATGGCCGTTGTGCTTGTGTGTGTGTATTTTTTAGCCATCTCTTGTTTCGGAAATTGTAAGATTTTAAAAGAAATACATATGCTTATATATGTATGTGTTGGTATATAAATGTTTTATGTATGCATTCTCTTTTCTAAATTGTGGAAGTTCTTTACATGGAGTTTTTGAAAATCCAACCTTTTATAAGTTCTAAATTTCATATTATTTCCCGATGATGTTTTGCTTATTTGTATTGCTCGGTAGCAATGGTAGTGAAACTTTTGCGTACGTATGATTGCTGTATTTTCCCCATAAACTCGCACATGCAAGCACAGGCACGAGCAGAGCGAGAGAGAGAGAGAGAGAGAGAGAGAGAGAGAGAGAGAGAGAGAGAGAGAGAGAGAGAGAGATATCGACCTTCCCTCCCTCCCTCCAAGTTAGAGGATAAAGATATTGTATAATACTTTCTCCTAATCGGATTAAACTTTCGGGAGAACGCACTCTGCAGATGGCATATTGCCAAAGTGTCAGAGTCCTGACCGAGAGCCCTTTGCCTTAGCATTAAGGTATCGAACTCCCAAGATCTCCCAACTTTTTATTTCCTGGAGGCTGGAGGAAGGAACGAGCGCTTTGTGTAGACCTGATAACATTCATTGGGATTAGGGTCTCTCGTGTTTATTTTGTGTGTTTTGAATGTGGATGGTGGAGTAAGTATATTCTTCTGTTATTAAAAAAATATGCGATTTCAATATTCTGAGACAGTTGAGCCTATGATTAATTTGCACATATTATATATATATATATATATATATATATATATATATATATATATATATATATATATATATATATATATATATATCTGTATACTACTCTTTCAAACATACATTATTGAATGCATGGTTGAAAGAAAATATCATGCCTAATTATCCAAGGATAATATATAAATATATATATATATATATATATATATATATATATATATATATATATAATTTATATTTATATATGTATATATTTTTATTTTTATATATGCACATACATATATGTGTGTGTGTGTGATGGAGCTATATTCTTATTTACCTGTTTCAAAGACGTGAAGGGCTGTTGGAATCGTACACATACATAGCCAATATTTGAAGCCCAAAAAGTACGCCCCAGTCCTTATTCTTATCTAGAATCTTGCGTATTATTATTATTATTATTATTATTATTATTATTATTATTATTATTATTATTATTATTATTATTATTATTATTATAGATAATGTAAAATTTGCAAAACCGATAAGAATTTATTTGGCTGGGAAGTAAACGCGTAGCATGTTCAAATGTCATAAATCACCCGTGCGTTCCGAAGTATTAGTTTTACTCCATAAATCCTGTCTGGGTTTGTGTTCCCAGGTGAACAAAGAAGTCTTGCCAGACAAGGAAATCCTTGGCAGTGCCGGAAAGTAATGTTTCTTGGTAGGTAATGATTACCAAGTAATCAAGCTGATTCCATTCCCTGACATGGGGTGTTCATGGTTAGTATTAATAAAGGCGGTGGCTGACTCAGCTATGTGATGTCGAAACCTTGCTGCATTTTATCTTGTTTCTTTTTTGAGCCACAGATTCGAAAAAATAGCGGTAAAGGAAGTGCGTTTTAACCGCTAAGAGGTCAATGGACCCGTCCCTTCAACAGTGTTTGTGTCCGAGTGGGAGAAAATGGATGTAGGTAGAGAATTTCTAAGTCGGCGGGGTAACCTGCTGGTGGACTACCGGTCAACAGTATGCCCGATTTCTTAACGCTAGTTTGCCAGGACGTAACGTTGAGACCTTTAGACTCTTGGCCGCGGCTATAGTTTCCATGAGGTAGATGTGGGAAGTAGTGTCCTGATAAGTCGTGAAGTTCCCAGAGACCAAGATCTAGGTAATTTCGTCATGCATGTAATAGTTAGGTTTCATTCAGTTCCTTTTTTTCACGAGGAAGCATTGTGCAACACTGATTGCTTTTGTTATGTGACTGTTTCTCTTTATTACCTTGCTTCATTCGTAGAGAGGCCCCACCCTTTGTCCTTGAATCTTCCTTCTTAAAGATTAGACTTTAAAAGGACTTTCGATTGTCCATCCCATCTACCTTGGAATTAAACCGAAAAATGAGTTTCATTGCAGGGAATTACTGGGAAGATCCCGAAAGACCCACCTTGATAGGATAAGTTTGAAGCTTTTAGATGATGATTTGCCAATGGCGTTTATTGGTGATGGTAAGACTGATACAAAATGGTTTTTTGACGGGTCGTGTTGCTCCATTCATTTAACAAGAGATATGAGTTTAGTCCAGCTTGAACAAAGTTTAGTAGTTGAACAAGGTAGGCTGTCCAGACTTGGGTTTTGCATAAGAAAACATTTCGCGTACAGTGTCCTTATTCTAAGAAGGCCAAGAGGTCTGTCAGGTTGAAGAGAGAGGATGGATAAATATTAATCTGTCAGATCCCTCGAACGTAGGCATTTTTGGTAAATCAGGTCGTTCTGACGAGTAGTTGAGTGACTTGCAAAAATAAGGGGACCAGTTTTTTGCTGCATGAAGAAATGAAGTTAGAAACGAGCGTAGTTTTCAGGAAAAGTAGTTTCACAATTCGAGATGTACACTTTCATATAAGGATGATATATCAAAGATTATTATTATTATCTTGAAGAGTTCGAAACTCATAAATGTGGCCAGCGATGAAGCAATCATCACAGAGGTGACAAGAGAAGGAACCTACAGCAGAGTGCTGTAGAAACTTGTAGATGTATTGACGATGCAGTCGTTTCCGTTTCCTCAGTCTTTGCCGTCTGTTATCCTCTTCAGAGGTGGATATGTCTCTTCCCTCGGTTTGCAATGCTCCCGCATATCCCATCCTTTTAGTTTTCTGTAAAAGAAAACTATTGAGATGGCTATTTGTCTGTCCGTCCGCACTTGTTCTGTCCGCCCTCAGATCTTAAAAACTACTGAGGCTAGAGGCCTGCAAATTGGTATGTTGATCATCCACCCTCCAATAATCAGATACCAAATTGCAGCCCTCTAGCTTCAATATTTTTTAAAAATTTTTATAAGGTTAAAGTTAGTCATGATCGTGCGTCTGGCACTGCTATAGGTACCAACATCATGGCCACCACCTGGCCGTGGCTGAAAGTTTCATGGGCCGTGGCTGAGAGTTTCATACAGCATTTTACGCTGTACAGAAAACGCGATTGCACCGAAGAAACTTCGGCGCATTTTTCACTTGTTTGTTTTTCTGTACTACTGTAGGTTAGTAAAGCCTATTAGGTTGACATTGCCGTCGTGGTCTTCTTAGAAAAGGAAATTTGAAGAGAATTTTTCCTATAGTATTGAGGCTGATGAATTCCAAAGGCCGTTTAAATGTTTTCTCCTCGCTTTTGTTCCTTTGTTAAAAAAATATGATTAGATTTATGACATGTATGTATATATGTATATATATATATATATATATATATATATATATATATATTATATATATATATATATATATATATATATATATATATATATATATATATATATATATATATATATGTATTTATATATATATATATATATACTGTATATATGTGTGTGTGTAACGTTATAGCTGAAAGCACGGGTCAAAGGTCAATTGTCATAAATCTGAGATATATATATATATATATATATATATATATATATATATATATATATATATATATATATATATATATATATATATAGAGAGAGAGAGAGAGAGAGAGAGAGAGAGAGAGAGAGAGAGAGAGAGAGAGAGAGAGAGAGACAGAAGAAAGAACTATCATAAACTACATTTTGAAATAAATAAATAAATGAATAAATATATATATATATATTTTTAACTTATTTATTTATATTATAAAATGTAGTTTATGATAGTTCTTTCGTTCTGTTTTCCTCTTTTTTTGCATTATGCATTTTGGAATTCATTTCTGCGTAAACCTTTTAAGCAACTTAATCTCTGTTGAGCTTGCCCCATTAGAAAGCGTGTGCATCAAGAGTAGTGATAATAATAATCATCGTCACGGCTCCCAGTCTCGAAGGACTCAGCAGTTTACACAACCTTGTTGCATCGCATTCTCGACTTGGCAGCTCGTGGACTCCTCTGTTTGGACAGGAACCCTTACATACCGTAACTCACGTGTTGGACAAACTTCTCAACATGCAACGTCTCGAGCTGCATTTGACATTAAAAATTCTTTACCCGACTTGGGAGTTTAAAACATTTACTCAGACGTACCAAGATTTTCTTTTCGGCTGCAGAAATCGATATGACGTATGATAGCAGAGATTATATTATATTATATTATATATATATATATATATATATATATATATATATATATATATATATATATATATATATATATATATATATATATATATATATACATACACACACACACACACACATATATATATATATATATGTGTGTGTATGTATATATAACATATATAACATATACATATATATACATATATATACACATACATATACATATACAAATAAAGGCAATGCTAGTGAAGGACAATAAGTCGAAAAAGCACTAGCACCACCTGTCGTTTCTCTCTCCTTCGTAGCATTGCCTTTATTTATATATTCATCACGTTCCATTTTTTCGTGATTCAGTTATACATGTTCATATACATATACATACACACAGAGATATGTGTGTATATATATAGCACATTTTTGTGTTTATGTGCATGTGTGTTGTTCACTGTTTATGTAAGGGTGTGTTTGTTTGATTAGTAGTGCTTGATCAGCAAAACTCAGCAATCTAAACCTTGGTTTGGATGCTTCCGGCTTGTAAATTCCAAACTGCTCTGCGCGACGTATTTATATTTTTGCCAGTTTCGTTTGCCAATCTGCAAGAGACTTCTTTTCTTTGTTTACAGCTTTTTATTATTATTATGTGTTTTTCTTCAAAGACAAATTTATAACAATCATGCTAATTAGGCTAATTTATTTATGTTTTGCTGACAATTGTATCCTTTCTTTAAAGTGAGGTGACTTTTTTACTTTTGTCCTGTAAGTTTACATTTTACATGTAGATCGTGTCTACGTGTTTTACTTAGGTAATAATGGCAGTTTGTGGTGTATTGTTATTGTTTATATCAATCTTCTTCTTCTAGACTTGTCATTGATCAACCGTGGTAACTCAAAGATTGAGCCTCTAAACATGGAACACAATAAAGCCGAGATATGGTACTAAAGTTTAAGTACACATGACGTTAATCCAGCCCGCCATATACAATAGCAAAAAAATAGCATACACCGATCCACCAGAAATATGTAAATAGGCTACCAGTGAATTTTGTTTTCATAATGCTGGTGTGGGTTCTAGGACAACTGATTAGGGGTATTTCCATCGTCAAATAATTTTATTAATTTAACATTATGTAGAGAAGAAAGTAAAAAAAAAAATCCTTTCGAAGCTGGGAGAGATTAGTCCGTGGGGTTTTAGATCTTATCTTTGATTCTTCAGGCGCGTAGGATAATATTAATAAGAAATATACATTAGCCAGAATTATTTTTATCATATTATCTCGTTACGTTATTAACTGTACTTCATAAATTATACGGACTAAATTTGTTTACGTTTTTTCACACACTTGAGGCTTTTAATGCCCTCTCCTCAAAGCTCGGTACAGAGAAGTTATTTTCCTCACCTCTAAAGATACCGCATGATTCGTGTATTTTAGCAAAATTCGTCTTTTCCTTTTAGCTTCTGCGTTTTTATAGTGTTATACCGTAGTGAGATTGTTTCTGGTTTTAGGATAGCTAAATAAACTTGTATGTAAAGAACGATAAGAAATGCCTGGTCCTAGAAGGTAAGTGTGTGGGTATGTATATATGTATATATATATATATATATATATATATATATATATATATATATATATATATATATATATATATATATGCATATATATATATATGTATATATCTATATGTATATATATGTGTATATGCATGTATATGTATATATACATGTGTGTATATACATATATGTATATGTATATATGTAAATATATACATACATATACATATATATATTATATATATATATATATATGTATATGTATATATGTGTGTGTGTGTGTGTGTGTGTGTATGTGTGTGTGTGTGTGTGTGTGTGTGTGTATGTGTGAAGGGTAGGAGGAGTAGAGAGAGAAAAGAGCGAGAGATCATGTGTTTTTTTTTTTTTTTGCCATATTTACCCACGCTCCCTTTGTGCATAGACTATACTTATTAATCATTTAACCCACCGAACGATGTCTTTGCAAAGCAATACGTATTCTGTGTCTTGGGTCCGTAGTCGCTTGACAGCTCGTATTTCGTCTCCACGTACAAATTGTGCCTTTGTCTCCGGTTATGGCCGGGAAGGAAAAGACGAGGAATTCGCCTGGAAATTCCAGCCGTTTCCATCCGTATCCTAATGCCATGCGACCAGATCCATCGCCGCGTTCGGCAATGGTGACAATTTGGAGAAGCGTCATGTCGGAATGATGTTTGTCTGTGGAAAATGAGAACAGTTTATCACCCTGTTTTCAACTTTTCGTCTGACGCCGTGCAGGGTGTAATCCCTCTGCTCCTCATCTCTCCTCCCTATCCCTCCTCCTCCTCCTCCTCCTCCTCCTCCTCCTCCTCCTCCTCCTCCTCCTCCTCCACCACCCTCACCCCAACCCCCTTCCAAGCTTCCCATTCCTGATTGTCCCCTGTGCATTCCCTGCCCTTAGCTTTTCCCTCACTGCTTTCACTCATTGTCACCTCCCCTTCCCTGGCATCCTCCGCCTTCAGCCCCATTACTCTCCCATCTCTACCTCTTATTCCATGGGATTTCCCATCCCCCACCCATATTCCTCCCCTCTTTTCTTCCTGGTCCCTTCCTTCTTTTCCTTCTTCCTAATCCTGTTCTCTTTTATTTTTTTTATTCTCTCTAGTGTTATGCTGCAACTGTTGCGATCTGCATGTCATAAAAATGGAAGAGCGACATGCGATTTCGTGCATTTATGCATTACTGCCGAGAGCGTTACGGTTTCAGAGGATTAAAGACACGAATACATCCATACATACACGGGCCACCGCTTTGCATATTACGTGCTGTAGGCTGCGTAGAGGGGAAATATGAATCGGGTCTCTCTCTCTCTCTCTCTCTCTCTCTCTCTCTCTCTCTCTCTCTCTCTCTCTCACGGATCTCTAGATTAATACAAATTCTCTCTGTCTCTGTCTTTGAACGATAAATCATACCTGCTGGCGCGTTTGCAATATAAAGAGAAAGAGGCTTCGTTATTATCTAGTGTCAGAGAAAGGGAGAGAAATGCAAAATACAAAATCAGCAGAGGACTGTTTTTATCGTCGGGATAAAATGCGGTTTTTGTTTTACTGTAACCCAGTTTGAAGTTGTTATTGATATAGCGTCATTTTATAGGCAAAGTGGACTTTTTCCCGTCTACACTCTCTTGCATTGTCTCTAAAAAAAACTTATCCTGATTTCTATAAATGGTTTTTATCGTGCCTACCGAAAAGTTATGTACATTTTTTTATTAAAAATAATGGTTCTTTTGAAATTTATAATCACGCAAAAAAAGGCATCGATAGTTACGTAAGTTGAATACAGTTAAACTTATTTAGTTTTTTTACTTGGTGTTTTTATAGTATTTGTTAACAAGTCTCATGTTTGTTTTTTGATACACTCTGGTCCTGGAAAAGTTTTCAGTACTTTTTTCATCATTGAACCCATTGATTGAGATCTTATTCCTTATAAAGCAAATGATATTTATGGAGGCTTCGCATGGAAGTTTTTTTTTTATATATTTTCATATTTTTTCTTACTTTTTCCCAGAAGAGACTTGACTTTTTATCTGCAACAAAGTTCAATCAAAAGAGAAAATACCCATACCAAGATGCCGATCTTGATAGTCTCTAGGTTTGTTGATCAAAATTTGCCCCCCAAAAAAATAAATAAATAAAAAATAAAAAAAATAAAAAGTCTCAACTTAGAAAAGGCGAGAAAAATTTTAAAAATAAAACTTATATCTATAAACGATACATCTGAAACTTCTGTATAGATATTCTTAATCATTAATAATATATTAACCAGCTGGTTCATTGATGGAAAAAGTCCTGAAGAATTTTTCCATGGCTCAACTTCCCCCCCCCCCAATAAATATAAAATTTGTTAGCAAATATAACTGACTTCATGATTATAAAACACAAGTAAAAACAGTGAAATAAATTTTCCTGTATTCAACCTATGTGATCGACAGCCTTGGCTATTGATGGCTCTTTTTTTTTAAATTTAATTTCAAATTTCAAAAAGAAGTGTTAGCTCGTTATCCAAATAGATTTGTAGGATATTAACAGTACCAATCTCGTTTAATATGTATAGGCTTAACTGATAGTTATTTCCGTTTGAAATATTGCGGTGGAGATTAACAGAACGAATGTTAATAGCAGTTTCAATGGGGAAAATGCTGTACTTTGTTTTTGTTGGTTATTCTGTGTAACTGCCTTATAAAAGGTTGCATAACCATAGACTTTCGAGATACACTAATGTCATTCTTAGTATGACCTTTAAGATTGGATTAGTGTATCCCTTAAGTCTAAGAATATGTAACGTTATAGAATATAATTATACAGAATAATTAGCAAAAACCAATGGGTTTTAACTTTTCCCGTCAAGAATATGACTCAATAAAACCAAGAATATGATTTTTTATGTTGCTAGTTCCACTTCCAGTGGTTTCATTACTATTATAATTACAATAGTAATGAGTTATAATATTAATTATTATAACATCAGTTATAATAGGAATTATAATAGTTATTATAATTACTGTAGTTCGAGAACAAAATGATAACGATAGCAATACCAACCCATCATATTTTTAATGGTTTCCTCAATATAGTAGAATCGATGGTGGATGATAACATTTGACGCAGCTACAGCGAATGATGTCATCAACCTCTTCACTTGCTTGTTATTGGAGGCTGGAATCCGTAGTCTTTTATCCATGTGTCAAGTAGGAAGACGAAGGTCTTCGGCCTAAGTATTCAGTGTAAGAGGACATTATTCTTTTTCAGTTTTCTATAAAAGAAAACTATTGTGCCGGCTTTGTCTGTCCGTACGCACTTTATTTTGTCCGCACTTATTTTCTGATCGCACCTCTTCTCTCCGCCCTCAGATCTTAAAAACTACTGAGGTTAGAGGGCTGCAAATTGGTATGTTGATCATCCATCCTCCAATCATCAAACTTACCGAATTGTAGCCCTCTAGCCTCAGTAGTTTTTATTTTATTAAAGGTTAAAGTTAGCCATAATCGTACTTATTACAGCAATATAGGATAGGCCACCACCGGGCCGTGGTTACAGTTTCATGGGCCGCGGTTCATACAGCATTATGCCGAGACCACGGAAAGATAGATCTATTTTCGGTAGCCTTGATTATACGCTGTACAGAAAACTTGATTGCGCCGAAGAAACTTCGGCGCAGTTTTTACTTGTTTATATATATATTCCTTTGAGTTTATACTTTAGGAATAGGTATTGGCTGTGCAAATACAGGAGTTGTCATGCTATTCCCTTCCACTTTCAGCGTCTGTCTGTTGTAGGTAGGTCAAAGTAAAATAAATAAATCAGTACATTTCTTTATCTCTGTCACGAAGAAATTCACACATAAATTCGTAATTTATTCCTTCAGCTCCCCACTCTCTCTCTCTCTCTCTCTCTCTCTCTCTCTCTCTCTCTCTGGCGGCGCGCCTGCAGTATAAAGAGCAAGAAGCTTCGCTATTATCTTTATTTCAGAGAAAGGGAGAGAAATGGAAAATACAAAATCAGCATAGGACTGGTTTTTTTTTTTTTGTCAGAATAAAATACTGTTATTTTTGTCACAGTAACTCTGAGGCTGTTATTGATACAATTTTATTTTATAGGAAAAGTGGACCTCTCCCGTCCACTCTGTCTTATCCTTTGCATATATATATATATATATATATATATATATATATATATATATATATATATATATATATATATATATATATAATATATATATTATATACATATATATATATGTATACATATATATATATATATATGTATATATATATATTGTATATATATATATATATATATATATATACTGTATATATATACACATATATATGTATATATTTTATTTATTTACCTCGATTTCTGTAAATGGTTTTATCTTGCCTCTCGAAAAAATTACGCACTTTTTGAAAAATAATTATGAAAGTTATTTCATCCTTCATTCATTTTAATAATGAAGTGGCAGCAGTCTCCCTATCCCACAAATCTATTTGGATGACGAGCAAACGTTTCTTTTGAAATTGATAATTACGCAGCTGAATCAAATTGTAATCAATAACCAACGGTTTCAATCACATAAGATAAGTAGAGCTAATGTATTTAGTTGGTTTTACTTAGTGTTTTTTCGGTAATGAAGTCAGTAATATTTGCTATAAGTTTCATGTATATAGTTTTATTTTTGAGGAAAAGTCGAGTCTTGGAAAATTCTTAAGGGTTTTTCCATCAATTAACCGCTTGATTAATATCAGTATTATTAATGCTGAAAGTAAATAATATTCGTAGAGAAGTTTTATACGTATCTTTTGCATATTTTTTCTTATTTTTTTCTCACCATTTGTTAGCAGAGACACGACTTTTTTTTTTTTTTTTTTTTTTTTGCTTTCTTTAGCAAAAAGTTTTTCACAAGGGAGCGTTTTTTGGAGCATGCCAAGATACTGTCTTGGTATTTTCAAAATAGCTTCGTTTTGATCAAACTTTGTTTAAAAAAAATTAATAGATATTATAGACAAAATATACACATGAAACTTCTTTACACATAATATTTACTTGATTAATTAACACTATATTATTTAAGCGATTAATTGATGGGAAAAAGTCCTGTAGAGTTTTTCCAACACTCATCTTTTCCCTGTAAGTAAATCTGAAAGTTGTTGGCAAATATTGCCAGCCACATCATTAAAAACACCAAATAAATCGAAATAAGTTTACCTGTACTCATCTTATGTGACTGACAGCGTTGGCTATTGATGACTCTTATTTGTGAAATAGATAGAACTGCCGCTTCATTATTAGAAGTACCAATCTCGTTTAATATGTTTGGGCTTAACTGAGGGGTATTTCCTTTTGAAATATTAACAGATTAACAGAGGTAATGATAATAGCTGTTTCAGTGGGGAAAATGCAACACTTTGTTTTTGTTGATTCCTCTGTTTGATTGCCTTATAAAAGGTTACATAGCCATAGAATTTCGGGATATACTTATCTCATTCTTAGTAAGATTATATTTAGTGTATCTAAGAAACTTAGGTAATTAAAGACAGTCACGAAGCATAATCAACAAATCAGGGAGTTTTAAGTTTTTCCGTCAAGAATATGACTCGACAAAACCAAGGGGTCTAACTTTTCCCTTCAAGAATATGACTCAACAAAACCAAGGTGTTTAAATTTTCCTTTCAAGAATATGACTTAACAAAACCAAAGAGGTTGGATCTTTCCCTTCAAGAATATTATTTTTTTATTGCCAATTCCACTTCCAGTAGTGTCAGTACTACCGTAATTAAAATTACGATGAAATAATAACGTTAACAATAACGACCTGTCGTAATTTTTATGGTTTACTCAATATAGTAGAATCGATGATGGACAATGTTTGACGTAGCTACATCAAATTATTTCATTTACCTCTTTACTTGCTCTTGATTTGAGGCTGGAATGCTTTTTTTCATTCTTGGTCAAGTAGGTAGGCGGAGGTCTTCGGCCTAAATATTGTATGTAAGACGACAGTGTTTTTTTTTTTCTTTTGATGTACCTTGAGTTTATGTCTTGGCAATAGATATTAACCGTGCAATTACAGCAGGTTCTTACGTCATTCCTTCTCTCTTCCTAAAATTATCTGTGTTTTAGATCAAAGGAGTAATAAATAAATCTGTTCAATGCATATTTTCTCTCTCACACAAGAGGGAATCCATAACTTAATTAACATATTTGAGAAACCTCCTCATCTCTCTCTCTCTCTCCCCAGATTCTTCATCGGCCGGCTTATTTCATGGGTCATTTCTCCCCGTTACCGGTCCGTAAGTGATCAAGGCATGCTCTTATTCCAACTTTTATGTCGCCCCCAGTAATTATTCCATGTAATTGCTTGCAATCACATCCCTCCTGTAGGGTAAGTTCCTGCCGAAAGCTAAGGCAGAGGGGGACCAGGAAGGTACGTGTTTAGGGAATTGCCCTAGACGACCTTGTGAGACTATATTGCATACTCCAGGTTTTTTTTTGTCATCGAGCGTTTAATATAATCTCCAGTGTCTGTTGCGTCAAATGTTACTGTTTAAAACGATTACTATATATGTATATAAATATATATATATATATATATATATGTATGTATATATATTTATAGTATATATATATATATATATGTATTTATATATATGTATATATGTATATATATATATATATATATATATATATATATATATATATATATATATATATATATATGATTGTGTGGTTGGAACCTTCTGTATTTCAAGGAATAAATACACACACACATAGTATATATATATATATATATATATATATATATATATATATATATATTATATATATATATAAAATTATACATTTATAGTATATATATATATATATATATATATATATATATATATATATATATATATATATATATATATATATTGTCTTAAAGCCGTTTCCTCTAACTCGTAATGGTTCTTGAGAAAAACACTACAACGGTCACTACTACATTCTTAATTTAATTGTTGAATAGTGGGTTAATCCCTTATGCAGTTAAACTACCACAGTATTAGCCACTTCGTTACACTCACTCTTGCTTCCTGTGTAGTAAGGTCTTCCCTATCTAAATGTACACATTTCACTAACTTACTGTCGTCCAAACCATCTCAAAATACTCTGATTCATCCTTTTACCTATTCTAACATTTTCAGTTTCCCAGCCTATCAGTTCTTTTTATGCCGGTCATAATATGCAAACAGTTCACCTTAAAAGCTTCAGCCTTTTTTTTTTGTTTCATTCACATTCAGCACCCACACTGTTTTCATGAAGGAGAGACGGCACAACAGTCCATTCATAAATCCCACCATTTTTCCCACATCCACACTAACTTTTATTGTTCCATCTTCCGTGTTTCCATTTATCCTATTGCAAATGCTTTTGAACTCTTGTATTAGTTTCTGCAGTTCTCCATTTACAGTCCCATTCAGCACAGTATCATCTGCAAATATCAACAG